>NW_025052517.1:0-10597 GCF_019279795.1 Protopterus annectens | reverse complement strand
GGATGATGTCACCCCGCCCCCTAGAAGGCGCCTCTGACAGCAAAGCTCAGTAATCTCGCAGCGCGTTCTGTAAATGCATCATGCCAGTAGTTTGTTCATGTAGGTAGGCGAAATTCCAACCCGCCCTTCCCCGTGTGTGTGGGATGTGTGTGTTTCACAGCCGCCCCTGTAGAGAGTAGTTATTTTAGACGCCCGCAACACATACCTTGGCTATACGAAGCGCTCATTCCTTTAATGGATGTTGTCACCCACCCAGATCGCAGTGCCTCTGACGGTGCTGTGTGTCTATGGTATCCACGAAATAGCTGCTCCATACCTGTGTCATGGCACTGTTAAAAGCGTGTTGGGTAGGTGGAGGTAAGGTCGAATCCCCACGCCTGCCAGCTGTGTGTGTGTGTCTATGCTCCCCAGCCGCGATGGGTTCAGTAGGTTATGGCTTTAGAGTTCTCGCAGAGAACACGGCGTATCCCGGGTTGACATCTCTGTGTTTGTGGATGGTAGATGCAGCTCATGCGACTGCCTGTGTGCCCGCTGTGGTTGGCGACCTGCCGGAAGGCAAGCGCGGTTCTCCACGCGGCGCCCTGCTGTGGTGTGGTGGGTGGTGCTGTGTACGCATACTCCCGGCCCGCCATGTGTGTCCGCTCGTATCTCTCGGCGTATATATATACTTATGTTATGCCCATAGCGCCGTTTTGGCATGGACAGCTGTCTGTCCCATGTATCGTGATATTTGCAACGGTTTGACACATAGAACTGTGGTACGATGCATATCCACTCATTGTCCATGCAACGTCCGTATTCCGGCACGCCCCCAGAGACATCTGCCGGATATCGTGGCAGACAGCTATCCTTGCTGTACTGACACTGTACCCGTATTAACGCCCATAAAACCTTGTGTTTAATTGCCTGTTTATGGTGTGTGTATGTCTATCTGAGCTGTGTGCATGGTCGGTGTGTATATCCCGCTATAGCCGTCTGTGCAGGTGTGTCGCCACTATGGGTAATCCTTGTAGACCGCTGTTTCATGTGCACTTCAGCACATACCTGCAGACTGTGACTACCATTCTCCCACGGGCAGCGGCCTTAGGTCAACCGCTGCCCTAGGCGCGACAGTGGCTCCATGGCGCCCACCACCACAACACATGGTGCCCCCATCCTGGTGTACCCACATGACATAACTACTAGAAAAGGGGTGGCCCTGGCTAGTGTGGCGCCCCCTCAGGCAGCCGCCGACATTGGCGCTATGGCGCCTACTGCCGGACTATGAGCACATCCCAAGGCATACTTTTACATTCAGTGTTTTACAAAGGCTAGATTTTTAATCCCAGAGGGGGACCTTATCAACTATACTTTAGAATGCGGATTGAGATGGATTATTAGGTGGAGAGTTGACCACACACCAGGGCTGAATGATGAAGCACAGATTAAGCCTCTTTTGAGAAGCAGGTGGCTTAAACCCAAATAACAGGAATGTAGTTTAGGTACAGCTATACATTTAACACCTATTAGTCCACTCTTTCAGTTGTTTACCACTGTTTTACATTGATATAATATACATATTTTCTGTATATATTGTTAGATTTATAATTGATGAGAATTAGGCATAGTACAATATAATATAATACATACATTAATAGGATGTTTTTAAAGATGTTAATATATGTGTGTGTATTTAACATTGCGTCTGCACTTTATATGCTGGGGTTAATTGTTCATTGTTTGATGAGAAATTGACCAATGAAAGTGTAAGGAGGGATATTTAAAGCCTGGATGCTTTTATGTTATGTGTAAGTCTGATGGAGCCTACGGGTGAAAGCGCTTACTTGTATATAAAGGAACCTTTTTATACCATTTGGGCACTGTCCTGGACAATTTCTACGTTGACTGTTTCATCTACCTATGTGTTTTTTGGATTGCGTGCCATAAGGTGCCAGTGGTTATTTTATGTTGATTAGGTGTATTCCATGGTCAATTGACATTAATCATATTAATTCATTAAAGGATCTTCTTTATAAGTGGGAGCGCCATAGTTTAACCATGCTATGACCTTCCTAGTTGAAGTTGTTAGTGAGCCATTAGTATGTGTTCCACAGGTCGCCCATTTGTTCCACATTATGGAAGCGAGTGATCCCCATTTTGGTGATGGCAGATTGAGAGCTGTGTACGCCGGTATTCGCACGATGGTCGGACTTTGTATGGGGAATGTCTAATGTAGTCCCTATCTGTATTTCCTGTGCTATGCCTTACTGCAACTGTGTAATTCCACCAGGTTTCCAGTTATGGGTGCCATCTTGGTCATACTCTTGTCCATCCATGGGGATTGCCTACTGGACACTGATATAGGGCTGTACACATTTCACACCTGCTTTCAGCATTATCCGGTGGATGCTTTGCATCATTACTGGGGAGTAAGGCATGTGCTATACCCACATCCCTCCCACGGGGCGGGCCAACGGATTATCTGCCAAACAACACCGAGCCCCATTTCTGCATACCCAGGGTCCCATGGCTGCAACCCTCGACGGTACACATTACACATCCTTCATGTGTGCGGGACTGGGATGTGGACGCACTTCTATGGACTCGACAATCTGGGGATTTCTGTTCATATGTCCTGCATTTCATGGACACTTGTCATCAACCTTAAACACGCTGGTGGTGCATATAAATTAGCTGTGCGTAGTCACGGCTGTCATTTCTTCTGGGTCGATCGCAGCTGGTTGATATTGCAAACGGATCAATTTTTGGAGTCCTACAATGGACACCAGTGTGCATATGTAAAGTGTAGAACTTGTTGGGCTGTCACCATCTGGCCAGTGGTTTTGACTGATGCTGTATGTTCCCCAATCGCGGATGTCTGTTTGACTACCCATATTATGTATTACTTGGCCTATCTATATCCATGTGCCAGTAAGCGGAAATACAGCAAACCTTGAGTCCTGGTCATCTTCATAAAAGACATTATTGAACATAAACCAGACCAAAAGAGACGATGATAAAAACGATACACTCCACAGTCCAAAGATACTGAGCGCTTTCACCCACTAACATGGGGCATCATCAGAGTACGAAATACATTAGATAGTCATCCCTTATATACTTCCTTCAGAGTCAGTTTAAAGACAATTAATCAATAAACTTGCTCATAGTTAAGTGGACAGTGCTCCAAGTCTTAATGATAAAGTGACATATACAAATCAGTGATGCATACATTACTTAATGGAAACATTAATACAACAACAATGTGTTAATATAAATAGAATATTGGTCAATACAATCAGTATATTGAAACATAGTTCATAATTGTTGTGAGTAAACCTTAGAATGTAGTGTGTTGATAATGATATTGTATATTAATGTGTATAACTGTTGCATTAAGATTCCAAATCATGGAATAAATAAGTACAATTAAATGCATATTTTGTATAAATATGAATGTAAATAAGAGTCACAATGTTAAATATAAATATGACTGTATTATAACTATATCAATATGATATGGAATAAACTGTAGTTGTTTACATCTTGTTTTCAAGTGACAAATCTATGTCCATGCGTCATATATCACGGGCGTCGGACTGCTGTGTGTAGATATATACATATGAACCTCGCTTCATACCTTGCTTTGTTACTGTCTGTGGATTACCTGTGTACACACATCTATTACCATACCATACCTTTCCACTGTACAGGTTCTGGCATGGTGTACAGCTGGTTGGCCCTTAATCTTGCTGTGTTACATTGACCTGTGTCTATCTGGCAATTCACTGGCGTGTCATGTGAGACCTTCTTGCTTCTATAGGGACCTGATCCGTAATTGTGGCGATGCTTCCACTGGCCATATATTTCTCTGTCGTCTGGGATCTGTATTGTAACCAGTCCTTTTAGGACACTTATTGTTGTTCTTTTTTGGTTACATATATGAGTACTTTGGTATGTTGTGCTATTGTGTGTGTGGAGCATTTCTCCACGGGCCTCTGCTGACACTGGACATATATCCAGCTAGCCTAGCCCGGTCAACAAGTGTGAGCCAACTGAACACAATTACGATGCGGGGGCACCTTCTGACAAGTGGGTCGGGTTACAGAGGCATAACCGTCGTCAATCCATACTACTAACACACACGTTATTCTATCCACATTCTATGTTTGTCTTATCACATAGCATGTGTTTCTCACTATTTCTAATGGTACTTTACATGGCATTGCCCGATTCCATACTTTCAGAGGCTGACAGTTTTGAGACATGTATAATTGACGTGGAGGACACAGCCTTAACTTTCCCTGCTATGAGCGGATCACACACGCACACGCGCACTTACATTTCCTAATTGTGGGTTACGCGCAGGCGCACATGCATATCCGTATTCTGTTTACATATGTTTACTGGGTCTGTGTGGTTACGTGGTCTGTGTTAGTTGTGACTGTTCCGGTAACATATCTCTGATCCGGTTGACGGACGTGTGCGGAACACACTTTCACCTTTACACATGTAACAGTCTTTGTGGCATGGACGCATTATGTACACGTTCACATTTATATGTTCTATAATTAAGTAATTCAAAGCGGGACTGCATTCACGTTTGCCGGTTACTGTGACCACTACACGTTAGCTGTTCTGTCTCATTTATATGCATACCCATGGTACTTAGCTAAATTTACTTATCCCCCCCACCCCCCCACCCACCCCCGCACTCACGTATGTCACAGGCATCCATTCTCCTGCTGGGAAAGGTGCGGTACTACATGTTAAACATTCCTTATTCCCTCCCGCTCATGGCCCAGGATGCATATGTCGTGACCGCAGGGATATTCAGATCACAGGGGCTTATATCCCCTACGCATACAGGCCTTCGATTGTCAGGGTGTTCCTGTGGTGCTTTGGGTTTGGTCTTGTCTGCCTAGTGTACGAATGTCAGACGAGTCACATGGGCACGGTTTGTCCGTGTCTATGATACCATATCCCCCCCCCCATTATTCCTAACCGTGTGCGCTGATTGGCTGGCGTGCCCGTTGTAGATCTTGTTATAGTAATTGCTCACGGTCTGGTCGACCGGACCTATTTCCATTACTAAACCTCGGTATTTATAACCTGTCTCGCTATATTACATGGGTTTAACATTGCGTGGCCGGCTTTCACTGAGCCACGGACATGTCCGTTGCTTAGATTTAGGGCAGTCCCGCTCTGCTATACACATTTAACATGGCGGAACAGGTTGAACAACTCAGCAACGGGGACATCGGGCTCTCCGTCGCTGTTTAGTATTGAATCGCTATGTTGACTTTGTTTCACATAGCGAGACAGTGTCGACATTGGTAATGGACATCTCGCCCAGTACGTCCGCGCACCGCCGCTGGTGCCATATGTCTGCGTTTGGGTGGCGGACAGGCATTATGCTGTGCCATTATGTCTGGGAATATATGGTTTTCTTTCCATGATGATATGGCATACTAGTAATGACCCGCGTCTGGGTGTGGGTACTGCTGTATTTACCACGGCAAGGCGGCCTTAGGTCAAGTGGTGCCCTAGGCAAAAGGACTCCATGGTGCCCCACCACATCACCCGCTACCCACATCCTGGTCACCCATACCTACACCAAATAAATACTGGAAAAGTGCCCCTAGTAGAGCGGTGCCCCAGGGCGGCTGCCTAGTTGGCCTATGCCTAAGGCGGCTATGTGTGTGGTCCCTCGGGCATCGGCCTCGAACGCACCACGTCTGCCGTGGGTATATCTAGCATTACCGCATCCGGCGTGGTTTATTGCTATGATGTTCCACGTGTACGGACACGTGTTTGGACAACCTACAATAGCTTCTGCTATTGGCATACAATGCTGTGGGTGGTGCCGGTTACCATGCATATGCCTTTCTCAAAAGCCGACTTCACACTTCTAAACACTAGTGTGGTCTCCTTTAAGGCCCCTGAGCCAGTGGTAAAGCACACTCAAACTGCTGAATCACTTATATATGCCTTCTACCAGCACCTACAGGACTGCATGGATCAGGCAATCCCATACAAAACTGAGACTCTTTGTACCAAAGCCAAGCGTCCGGTCTGGTGGACCCCAGCCATAAACAAGCTCTACAATGAAAGGAGGAAGCTACTTCAAGATAGAGCGGAATCCTTGTAAGGTAAGACACCCTTGCTCATTATATGTGAAGAACTACAAGCTCTCATGAAATCATCCAGGGCAAATTCGACAGATAAATCACCAAGGACTTGAAAGACAATCATAAGGCCTTCTTTAGCTATGTTACACACCTGGGAGGACACTCCCAGATATGCTCAGACTGGGTTCAGAATGATGTGAAGATTACTGAACCTACACACATTGCCAACATACTGGCTGACAGGTTCGGTGCAAACTCCCCCCCCTTCCACCCACATGGCGAGATATCTATACCAGAGGATTGTAGCCCCCAGAACATCTGTAACGCAGAGGTGGGAAATGCTCTCTTCAAGGCAGTAAACACAGCATCCATGGAACCAGATGGTGTCCCAGCTGTGTACTCCACGAACTCAATGAGGAATTAAACCCACAGTTAGGACAGCTGTTTAATCTTAGCCTCACCTCAGGATACGTACCCAAGTAGTGGCGCAAGGTGACTGTAGTCCCACTTCACAAGGGCGGTGCCTCCACTGACCCTGGTAATTACCATCCCATTAGCTTGACAAGCCTTATCTGCAAAGCCATGGAGAAGGATCATAATGGAACTCATAGATAAAGACATAGGGGACTTGCATACTTTGGATCCAACACAGTTTGGCATGGTCAAAGGCAGATCATGCCTTTTAAACTTGGTTGACTTTTTAGGAACAGTCACCAAGGCCATTGATGAGGGTAAAGCAGTCCATACAGCCTACCTCGACCTGGAAAAGGCCTTCGACACAATACCCCCCTCAGGTATCATTGATAAACTCATCAGCTTGAATGTAAACCCATACATCGCAAGATGGGTTGCAAACTGGCTAAGTGACAAAACCCACATGATCAGGGTTGCTGGTGCCATGTCAGACTCACAGACGGTCACAGGTGGTGTCCCACAGGGCTCAGTCCTGGGTCCACTCTTTTTCGGCATCTACATTTCCAAAGTACAAGCAAACACTGGGGGGTTATGGCTGACAATGTTTGCAGATGACTGCGAACTGGGTGCCATAGTCGGAAACACATCTGACACAGATATCCTTCAGAAGGGCCTCACAGATATGGATAACTGGTGCCAGAGACATGGCCTACAGCTAAATGCGCGCGCGCGTGCCAGGAAATGCATAGTCATACCCTTCGGGAAGAACAAGGTTACCCCTAGCTACCATATAGGTGGCAATCCACTGAGTACAATGGAAGTTACCAGGGATCTGGGGACCCAGGTTGTCAGTAACCGTTCGTTCGACACACACGTTGCTAAAGTAGTTAGGTAGACCTTCTACATTGCCCACCTGATCATGAAGGGATTCACATCTAGATCAGGGGAGGTCATCGTCCCCTGTACTCATCACTCATTAGACCTATGATTGAGTACAATGCCCCATTCGGAATGTATCTGACCCGACACCTGCAGCAGCTGGAAAGGCCCCAACAGTTCATCGCCAAACGGATGCAGGGTCTCCGGAATATGTGTTATGCTGCCCGACTGGAAGGACTCCAGCTCTATTCAGTCGCATAGCACTTGCTCAGAGGTGACCTGTGCCTGACATACAAGGCCATGTCGAACCCAGATTTGATGACTATGCTTCACCTAAAGAATCTAGATCCCTCAGAACCACAAGGGCAGGTGACTTAAACCTTGACACGGTCATTAATAGAATGTGCTGGAGGGACAGATTCATCACCCTGACACTCACTATGCTGCGGAACAACATCCCAGTACATGTGAGGCAGAGCACCTCGCTGGCCTTGTTCAAGAGGAATCTTGACCAATGGCTGGGAAATTGCAGATATACCCCAGGGATTACTTCAGTGTCACTGCTTGACAGAGGTACAGCAATATAATAGGCATAGTTTTCTTCAAACTGAAGGGGTGGCGAAGGCAACATAATTATGGGCTAGGCTTATAGATGCCCTTGGGCGGATAGCCTACTATGAACCTATGAACCTATGTTCATAGTTTGTCCCATTCACACTTGTCTATCCCCTGTCCTCATTCGTACGTGGATATTTCTGTGGCACATGATTGAACTATGTATTACCTGCAGGTATGCTGTGTACAGTGCACATATGTCACGGTTGATTACAGTGTATCTGTGTACCTACCTCTGTGATACTGAGGACTACCACACATCCTTCACAGCATTACATGCATATGTCCATACTATTATTCGTTGGCCTGTGGGGGGTTGTCAAGGCAATGGTTGCACATGTCCCTGTTTGTGTACGTATCATGGTGGTCTTTGACCGGCCTCCGTTGCTATCGTGGGATGGACGGTGGTGTTGGTGTGTGTTTGGGTTGTGTTTCCACTGCCGATACGTCAGTGGGGGGTGGGGTTGGCACATGTTCCTCTTTGCAGGGGGCCCCATCCTGGACATTTGTGTCATGCGTTGACACTTGGCACATGCCATATGTCCTGTGATATTCCCACAGTCATGTATGCCTTCCTGCATTACTACTGCGTGTTACTGACAGTTTGTATCTGGTACGCATGGCTATTATGTTGGATAGCTTAGCCTATTCCCATGATATGACATACCCATTCATCCAGGCATATACGTGTTATTCAATCCTTTGCATTGGCCGTGGGTGTTTGGCCATCCGGCACCACTATTATCTATGTGTGATGTCCCACCTTCACCTTCTGTGCATGTGGCACCCTGTTGGGGTGTCCTGTTTGGTGGGCGGATGTTCCGCCCTATGTGTTGTGTTCACAACATGTCTGCATAGCTAATCATCGGTACAGTGGCTGCACATACTGCTTTGTCCAGATGTATACAGTTATGCACACCATGGCGTGTGAACACCTATGGGGTTTTGACAGGTCCATACCACATGCGGGATGTACACATTCTGCCGACACATTCACATGCAGCCATTTGGATATCAGTACCTGAGGTGGGATGTTGACATGTGGGGTACATATTTGCATGCGTGGCACTGCCTAGGACAATACTTCATACTACATTTGAGGCGTACCCACTGTGTGTAGGTGTGCAGCTGTGCAAGGCTGCTAGCTGGGTTGGGTGGACGGTCGTACATGGGTGCGGGTTACGTGCTATGACGGGGCTGTTGTGTATTACATTTGCATGCATGGGTTCTGCTTCTGGATATTACGCTTCGGCATACGCCGTCCTATGTGTATGCGACGGGCATGTTGCTGGGTGTAGTACATGTTGCTATGCACATGGTTGTCTGTGTTTAGGGTATCTGGTTTCCTTCTGGTTGTTATATAGACATGGCTGCCCGGCTGTGTACTCTCACTACTGCTGGTGACCATGCCCATGGGGCTACTTGTGTGTAGGTGCGGCGCGCTGACATGCTGCGGTACACCTTCACTGGGTATGCCCACTGACAGTGCATTGCGTGACAGACACGGTATTACGCGTATCCTTTGTTCCTTGGACGGGTACAATTTGGACTTCGTGGGTTAATGTTTGGTTCTCCGTTTTGTGTAAATGGGTACTATGTTGCATACTCTGCATACGTTTCATTATCCACGGACACTGGCTGGTGCGGTTACTATTGCAGGCGGCCTGTGACAGTCAGCACTTTAGGTTGCTCCTCGCCTGCCGGCTTGGCCACGTCTATGGGCGCATCCTACTTGGGCTCGCGCACGTGCCCTCTGCACGTGGTTGTGGTTGTGGCGCGCACTCATTACTATGCATGTGGCGCTGCTACGCCAATTATACACTGCACTGCCGGCGCACGCCTTACACCGGCCTTGCGCCGAGCTTCATGAATCCGGGGGAAGAAGTTTTTGAATATGTATATAGCAATAATAATAATGCAGACTACACATACACAAGATGGAGGATTTGGAAAGTAACTCACATGCCAGATGGAGAAGGCATAAGGTACAGATAAAAATGAAGCAACATAGAAAGAGCACCCATAAATTAGTACAGCTTAAGTACAATATGTTAGCAAAAGCTTTACCGCGAAACAAGACTAAATGCTGCTGGAACTAAATTCTTTTTTGCAGGACCCAGTACATTCCTGACTTTAATTAGTAGCCATTATGTTATAGAACAATAAAAAATGGCACTAACATTTTTATTAGCAAATTACCAGAGTTTTTTCCAAGTTTAGATATGTTTGAAAGTGTGAAACCTTTCACACACACACACACACGCACGCACACACACGCACACACACACACGCACACACACACACACACACACACCTATCAATACACACACACACACAAACACACACACACACACACACACACACACACACACACACACACACACACACTGCTGTTCTTACAGGGAATAGTATATTGTATGGAGGAATATGATTCTGGTATAGGTGATTTATTTGAGTGCTTTTTGTTTTACAATATTAAGATTTGCACCTTATATTTCAGATTGTTTACTAAGTGCTTAGTAAAGCTTGATTGGTAAGTGTCTCTATGAAGCAGCTTAAAGTAACTAAGTGTGCCATTT
>NW_025052516.1:0-10457 GCF_019279795.1 Protopterus annectens | reverse complement strand
GGCTGTGACAATGTCCTGTTTGCCGATGTGTCATGCTCAACATCCTGACTAGCAGATACTTGACAAAGGCTTGAGTGTTTAGGTCTAAGGCTATTTTAACTACCCTGATATAGAAGCAAATCCTATCATCTACGCCTAACTCCAGACATACATCAAACATGTTCAAAGGATGTCCATTTCATAGGAAGTTCATTTGAACCTCCTGAATACCATGGAACACCTAACAAGATTCTTATTCCTTATCATGCCTAGTCCCATCCACAGAGTTTTTTTTTCGATATAAACACTGGAGGTCCTCACACCACAAAAAACACATAAAAACTTCCAAAGCGTTTCACACTCTAAAAAAGTTGTCATTGAAAAGCCAGGAAAATTATAAACGTTGTACATCAATGCCTTTACAGACTAAGTGCATGACAGGACCCCAAACTACCTTGTCCAAAGGCAAGCGTCCAGTCTGGTGGACCCCAGCCATAAACAAGCTCTACAACAAAGGAGGAAGCTACTACAAGATAGAGCAAAATCCTTGAAAGGTAAGACACCTTTGATCATTATAAGTAAAAACTAAGAGCTCTCATAAAATCATCCAAGGAAAATTTTGAGAGAAAAATCGCCAAGGACTCTAAAGACAATCATAAGGCCTTCTTTAGCTATGTTAGAAACCTAGGAGGAAACTCCCAGATATGCTCAGAATTAGTTCAAAATGATGTGAAAATTACTGAACCTACACACATTGCTAACATACTGGCTGACAGGTTCAGTGCAAACTTCTCCCCTCCCCCAAAGGAGAGATATCTATTCCAGAGGATTGTAGCCCCAGACATCTCCAGCGCCCAGGTGAGAACTGCCCTGACTAGGGCAAAATGCATCCATGGGACCGGATGGTGTCCCCGGCTGTGTGCTTCATGAACTCAATGAGGAATTAAACCCACAGTTAGGACGGCTGTTTAATCTTAGCCTCACCTCAGGATCACGTGCCAAGGAGTGGTGCAGGGCGACTGTGGTCCCACTTCATAAGGCGGTGCCTCCACAGACCCTGGAAATTACGCCCCATTAGCTTGACAAGCCTTATCTGCAAAGCCATGGAGAGGATCATAATGGAACTCATAAATAAAGACATAGGGAACTTGCAAACTTTGGATCCAACCCAGTTTGGCTTTGTCAAAGGCAGATCCTGCCTCTTAAACTTGGTTGACTTTTTCGAGACAGTCACCAAGGCCATTGATGAGGAAAGGCAGTCCATACAGCCTACCTCGACCTGGCAAGGCCTTGACACAATACCCCACTCAGGTATCATCGAAAAACTCATCAGCTTGAATGTAAACCCATACATCACAAGATGGGTTGCAAACTGGCTAGCGACAGAACCCACAGGGTCAGAGTTGCTGGAGCCATGTCAGACTCAAAGCCTGTCACAAGTGGTGTCCCACAGAATCAGTCCTGGGTCCACTCTTGTTGGCATCTACTTTTCTGAAGTACAAGCAAACACAGGAGGGTTATGGCTGACAAAGTTTGCAGATGACTGCAAACTAGGCGCCATAGTCAGCACATCTGACACAGATATCCTCCAGAAGGGCCTCACAGAAGCGGATAACTGGTGCCAGAGCCATGGCCTGAAGTTAAGCGCCAAAAATGCATAGTCATACCCTTGGGAAAAACAAGGTTACCCCTAGCTACCATATAGGTGTCAATCCACTGAGCACAGAAAAAGTCATCAGGGATCTGGGGACCCAAGTTGACAGTAGTCTTTTAGTTTGACACTCATGTTGCTAAAGTAGTTAGGAAAACCTTCTATATCGCCCACCTGATCATGAAGGATTCACATCTAGATCAAGGGAGGTCATCGTCCCCTGTACTCATCACTCATTAGACCTATGATTGAGTACAATGCCCGTTCGAATGTATCTGACCAGACACCTGATGCAGCTTGAAAGGCCCCAAAAGTTCCTCACCAAAAGGATAAAGGGTCTCAAAAATATGTCTTATGCTGCCCGACTGAAAGAACTCCAGCTTTATTCAGTCTCATACCGCTTTAACTCAGAGGTGACCTGTGCCTGACATATAAGGCCATATCAAACCCAGATTTGATGAATATGCTTCACCTCAAAAATCTAGATCCTCAGAACCACAAGGGCGGAGACTTAAACCTTGACACGGTTATAAATAGAGCGTGCTGGAGGGACAGATTCATCACCCAGAGACTCCTATGCTGTGGAACAAAATCGGTACATGTGAGGCAGAGCACCTCGCTGGCCTTGTTCAAGAGGAATCTTGACCAATGGATGGGAGATCGCAGATATACCCCAGGGATTACTTCAGTGTCACTGCTTGACAGAGGCACAGAAAAATGATAGGCATAGTTTTTATTCAAACTAAAGGGGTGGCGAAAGCCACATAACTATGGGCTAGGCTTATAAATGCCCTTGGGCAGATAGCCTAGTATGAACCTATGAACCTATAAGAGGACCCAGGACAGAACCCTGTGGTACTCCACTTGTCACAGGTTTAAAGTCAGATTTGGAGTCTGCAACTTTTACAGTGTGGGTACTGTCAGTGAGCCAACTGGCAACCCATCTTGTGATGTACAGATTTATACCCAGTGTAGTGAGTTTATCTATGATTCCAGAATGGGGTATGGTGTCAAAAGCCTTGGCGAGGTCAAGATAGGCTGTATGTACTGCCTTACCCTCATCTACAGCTTTGGTGACTGTTTCAAATAAGTCGATCAGGTTCAGGAGGCATGAGCTGCCCTTCACAAACCTGAACTGGGTGGGGTTCAGAGTCTGGAGGTTACCAATATGTTTGTTTATGAGCTTCATGATGGTATGTTCATAGGTTCATAGATTAGTACTAGGCTAACTACCCTTGTGGGCCATTTTAAGCCAAGCCAATTACCCAAAGTGAGAATCAAACCCTGCACCTTGTGTCTGTAAGGTAAACACCTTAACTATTATGCCATCCTCCCACCCTGGCTTTGCAGACCAGGCTCAATCAAGCTAATAGGGTGATAGTTCCCGGGGTCCGTGGTGGCACCCCCTTTGTGGAGTGGTATTAACTGTTGCCGTGCGCCATTCAGTGGGTACAAAGCCTGATGTGAGACTGTGGTTGAACATGGTGCTTAGGTGGAAAGCCAGTTTGTTTTGAAGTTCATGTAGAAAGCAGCCTGGGATGTTGTCTGGTCCCATGGATGCTGTGTTCTTGGCTTTGGAGAGTGCAGTTTTTACCTGCTCAGTTATGATTGTATGAATATGGGTGCTTTGGGGGGGGTGAGAGGGGTAAAGTTGGTACTGAACCTATCAGCCAGGATGTTGACAATATCAGTTGGTTCTGTAATCTTTGTGCCACTGTGCTGCAACTTAAAGCAGATCTTGGTGTTGCCAATGGGATTCTTGACATAGCTGTAGAATGCTTTGTGATTGCTTTTAGAGTCAGTGGCAATGCTGTTTTCTTAGCTGGCTTTGGAGGCTTATATGAGGGATCTCAGCTTCTTGCTGAGGCTGACTAGGGAGCTCTTCCACTCATGGGATTTTACTCTCTTTTGCAACAGTTTCTTCCTCCTGTTGCATAGTTTGTTTATAGCAGGGGACCACCAGATTGGCTTCCTCTTTTTGGAGTATAGCGTCTTGGTTCTGCTAGGGATAGCATGATCCAAGCACTCGTGTAAGTGCATATAGAGTGCATTTGTATAAGATTCAGCAGTCGTAACTGCATTGTCTATCAGCATGGGTGAAGTGAAGTTTGCCACTTCTGTCTTAAGCATGGAGTTAGCTTTGGAGAGTTTTTTTTACAATGGTTTCCTTAATGGGGGGTGAGGGTGGGATGTGGATATCTATGGTGATTAGCTTATGGTCTGATCTGACCAACTAGGAGTTGACTTCAGGTGTGGAACACTGTTCACTCATGTTGGTAATGACTAGGTCTAGGATATTATTTCCCTTGGTGGGGGTGTGGATAAGTTGATCCAAGGCATTGGAGTTTATGAATTTTAGAAAGCTTTGAGCAAAGGTGTTGGTACATGAATAGTTTTCCCAGTTAATGGTGGGTTGTTGAAATTGCCCATTATTAGGGTGTTTGGTTGAACCCTAATATTCTCCAGTATATCAAGAAAAGAGGAGTGTGAATCCTGGAGCATGTGGGGGATCTGTAGCAAGCTACAATATGGATTACGGTTTTGCCCAGAGTTAGTTGCACCTGGATAATTTCGGATGCATTATGTTGGGCAACTAGCCTGGTGGTGTGGATATCTTTAATGAATATGGACACACCTCCACCCTTATTGTTCCACTCCTGAGTAGATGGCTGAAAAGTATGATATGAGTTATATCCTGGTAATGCAGGGGTACTCTCTGGAGCCTTGAACCAGGTTTCAGTCACTGCACAGATATCAATGTTCTCTATTTTAAGGAGTGCCTCGAGTGAGTGCATTTTGAGGTTTAGACTTCTAGCATTGAGTAGCATTACCCTCAGTTGTTGCTTGCCTGTAACTGTTACGGTGGTGGGTTTGTCTTTTGAACCTTGCCTAAAAAGGCACTATAGGGGCAGCAAGAGCCTTAGCCAGTATCCAGAATCCCAGGGGTGACAGGTGCAGGCAGTCTCTGACAAAGCATCGTGGTCTGTCAACCATGTCATCCCAGGCAGACAGATACCAGATCTCCTCAGAATGATACCAGAAGCTTAGCCAATTGTTGATGTCAGTCATTTTGTCCTTGTACTGTGGTATCATTCTGGGCGAAGGTAGAATGCTACTCAGGGCTAGGGTCATACCTGCCTAGATTACAAGATTGGAGAGCTCCTCCATGTCTCTTTTCATGTAGTCCAGGGAGGTACGTCTCAGGTTGTTCACACCAACATGGATAATGACTGAATCATATTTGTATTTGTGGAGTGACCTGAGTGCGTGGGTTATGTGGTGGATCCTGGTGCCTGACAGGCCACTAACAGTAATCTTCTCCTTATCTATTTGGGTGAGTGGAACATCAGTGTGCCTGACTATAGCATCACCTATAACTAATGTGTTAGGCACGTTGTTTTGCCTTATGGGCTGTGGTTGAGTGCACACTGGGTCTGTGTGTTATGTGTCTTTCAGATAGTGTTGAGGGGGTGGAGGTTGCTTGTGTTTCTGCTTTGAAGGTCTCTGTTGCTTGGGCAGATTCTAATTGAGAGCCTCCGAGAATGTTATTATGTATCTATGTGTGGGTTATGGTGGTGTAGGTATAGTGGGATTATGTAAGTGTGGTTTGGTGCAAGTGTTTACCTTCACCTCTTGACTGAGAAGTTCAGTCCTGGGATGAAAGAGCTTTGTCTCCAGTTTGGCAGAATAAACACATCTCTCACAGGTTGTAGTGTTGGGTGGTAGGAGGAAAGGGTTGTCAGTGTACATGAGGCAATTGGTACATCGCCCCAAGATGCCCAGATTCATCAGGTAGACAGGAGAGAACACCAGGAGCTGCCCCTTGGACATGCCTGGGTAATCACTATTTTTTCTAGATAAGTGAGGGAAGTAAGTACTAGAGCTGTATTCCTCGGAGTAACTTGAGGAAGTTAAGTACAAAAACTGTTTACCCCTATGAAATGAGAGTGCTTCAGCAGTTTGTAGCTTTAGTTCTTACAACTGATCTGAACAAGTGCTAGGCACGGATTAGCAGATTCAAGTGCTAAAAGTAAGAATCTGGCTAGTTCTAAGGGAAAAACTGAAGAGGAGACTTTATGGCACCAGGAATAGTTTAATCCTAGCTAAGCAATGCGCTAAACCGCCCAAACACATGTTTTTAAGCAGAAAGATGAAAGGGATAGAAATAGCCCAAAACGGCCAATAAAACTACAGTTTGTGGGTTGAAACCACTCCTCCAGCAACAGATTGCCTGTTCCAAAGCTCACCACTCTCACTGATGAACAGAGAAGTTTCTCTCTATCTTAGAAATGTCTGGGCAATACAGAAACTTACAAACAGCCCAGAATTCATCTAACTCTGAAAACCAGATTTTACTTGATCTAGAAAGGTGGGAAATGAGTAGTGGGATAAGATTTTTTTTGTTTCTTTTTTCAAAAAGTTCGGTCAAATACAGAAAATAAACACTTTTAACAAGGAAAATAGGCGATTGCATTTGAGTGTGTAGCCTTTTACAATTAAACAGATGAAAAAACACTTAAATACTTTAAAAGTGCAAACAGTATTTTGTAAAAGAACAGTTCAGATAAGTAGCAAAATTAATTTAAATTGTGAATTACTGATGGCATACCTCATGTGTGGTGTAATTACTGGATAACTTTAAGGGGAAAGTATATATTTTGTGTACTTTTTGTGTCCATGTTGTATGATGTATATAGTGTAACATTTTGTATTACAGGTTTTATTTCTTAGAGGTTGCTAGTTTCAGTGCACTCTGTCTGTGCAGTTATTTGAGTGTGTGTGTGTGTGTGTGTGTGTGTGTGTGTGTGTGTGTGTGTGTGTGTGTGTGTGTGTGTGTGTGTGTGTGTCTGTGTGTGCGTGTGTGTGTGTGTGTGTGTGTGTGTGTGTGTGTGTGTGTGTGTGTGTGTGTGTGGGTGGGTGTAGGGTGCTATTTGCTGTGGTAACTGGCTACTTTTTCCTTGACTGGTAAATTGGACCACAGTCTGGTTTTGCAGAAGGTGTACCATGTTGTTTTGGCTTTGCTCTGCAGGACTTTAGCTCAACTGAATGTGTGCAGCCATAGTGGAAAGTTTTTGTGTGTCTTATTAGTTAGGTTTGTACAGCTTTATTGTGTTTTCCTTTTGTGGATAGTGATAAAAAGGTTAGAACTAGTTTTCCTAAAGGGTTGCAAAACCTGAGTTCTGATTACACCTCCTGGCACTGTATGTGGTAATAATTATGGCCATGTTTTATTGCTTAGCTGCTGGGTAGGTTTTCCTGCTGGCTCAGTTAAAACAGTGGACCACTTCACTCAAAAACATGGCTCCAGTAAGACATTGTGGTATATGCTTACAAGCTCATTGAAGGATGCTACAGGTTAGTGTACATTTTATGCTTTCAGAGATTATTTAAATTCTCTTTATTTATTTATGTCAACTCTTGAATCTGGAGTATATGTTGTTGGAAGAAATAAGTATAAATGATGTATTTAGTGTATTTTTGTGCCATGTTTTGTGCATACATAATAGGTTCATAGGTTTATACTAAACTAATGATCACCAGGGTCTTTACAAGCCTAGACTGCAAGCCAACCCAGTTTTATCCTCAAGTTCCTTGGAAGCCTATAAGGTAGAGTATGTTAGTAAAGAGATAGCTAATGGTTGTGTAGGGGGATATGCTACTAATTTACTTATGTTGACCTCTGTCCATCAGAGACATGTGGGCCACACTTGGGGAGGTGCATTTATTTTGTCCCATCAAGATTTCTTTTGTATAGGGTCAGAGGATGAACTTAGCTTCACATAGATGCAGAGTTTATTCCATAGCACAGAGATCCTTGGAGACACATAGTAGTCTCTTAGGTATAATATTAGAACAGTACCTTGTGCTTAGTTCTGTGCAGCTATGGGCATGTCGGTACTGACTGACAGGGGGAATGGGAGTGGAAACCACAGATGACTGGCAAGCATGGAAACCACAGATGACTGACAGGCATGCTAATTCGCATGTCATGTCATGTCAGTATTACTGACTGTGTAATATTCAGATCCGATAACAGATTCAACCTCTGTTAATTATTGTTATTATAGTGATGAGGTGTAATAAGACAGAAAGCACAGGCAGATTGACTCCGATAGCAATTTCATACCCTTTCCCTTTTTAGACAAAACTGTTGTAAAATCAATGAAAATTAATCTTGCAGTGTCACTTCACCAATAGTATTAAATTATGCCCACAGGCGTTTAATACTTCAGTGGTGTCAAGCCCTGACAAAAATCAGTTTTTGCTAACACAGCATAATTACATCAATAAGCAATCGCTACAAATCCATGCTTGACTACATAATTTTAAAGGTTGTGCTTTTTTTTATACTTTGCCCCACTTATAAATGATGCACGTGCAGACAAATTACATATGCACTTTAGATGTATCTATATACACACACAACATAAGCACACAGTTCGCATACACATGCACACATATATACAGCTTTGCAAATCAAATGCCATTAGTAGAAAACTCAATGAAGACAACACAAAACAGGGAGTGGCTTTATGCTTCAAGAATCCAAAGTTGCAAGATTACAGGTTGAAAGCCTTAACATGTGTAACCAGCATGTCAAAGCTTGACATTTCACTTCACAAACTGTTTAAACACAAATACGTGCTTGACCACCCCATCATGTCTGTTACTAAAGGTGTCAACTTCACACACTGAGTGTGGGTGCCATTGAGGGAGGGACAAACATGATTTTCAACACACCCAAAGTAAAGATGATGCCCGAACTGAAGTGTGTGTTTATTCTGGGACAGGAGGATCACCAAAGATCGCAGAGACACACTGAATCTCGCAGGGACTTCTAAACAATACGGAGTGTCCCTGATGTGAAATTCATGCTACACAATTACCTTACTATAATGTCTTGTTTAAGTTCATAAGTTAGTACTAGGCTAACCGCCCTTGCGAGCCATTTTAAGCCTAACCAGTTATCCCCTGTGAGATTCAAACCCTGTACCTTGTGTTTGTAAGGCAAACACCTTAACCATTAGGCCACTGACTGATCTCTAAGTGACTCCACTTGTGACTGGCCTCTTTGCAGTGGTAGATTACTCAATTTTAAATTCCTGGGTCCTCTCTGTGGGCCAGTTGCCTATCCACCGAGTGACATATGGATTTGTACCTAACCTCTTGAATTTGTCAACAATGCCTGAGTGGGGTATTGTGTCAAATGCCTTGGCCAGGTCAAGGCAGGCAGAGTGAACCATTTTGCCCTCTTCCATTGCTTTGGTGACCTTCTCAAATTAGTCCACCAGGTTGAGTAGGCATGATCTGCCCTTGATATAAACAAAGTGGGCTGGGTCCAGTGTATGGAGGTTTGCTATATCGTTATTGATCATTTCCATGATAATTCTTTCCATGGCTTTGCCTATATTACTAGTGAGATTTATGGGTCTGTAGTTTCTAGGGTCTGTAGATAGAACACCTTTGTGCAAAGGGATGGCTGTTGCTGTTGTCCATTCATGAGGCACAAAGCCTGTTTGGAGGCTACAGTTAAATAGCAATTCCAGAGGCCCTGACAGGTCATGCTTCATGCTACTTAGAAGGTATCCTGAGATGTTGTCTGGGCCCATTGATGCAGTGTTCTCGGTCTTAGAGACAGCATTAAGGATCCGTTCTCTAGTAATAGCAGGAAGAGTTATATTTGATATTATTTCCTGAGGGAAGGTTGGGGGGGGGGTAAAGTTGGAGCTGAATTTGCTAGCCTGTAGGTTTGCTATATCTTCTGGCTCAGTATAGGTGGCTCCATTTACAATGAGCTCTGCACACAACTGTGTATGTGATTGAAGACCAGCTAAAGAATGCCTTGCAGTTGTTCTTGCCCTGTTAAGCCAAATTGACCTCAAATTTGGCTTTAGTAGACTTTATTTGTCCTCTGAGTTGTTTGCTTAGTTTGATGACAGTCCTTCTATCCTGCTGGGTGCTGTTACCTCCTAATTTTTGCCATGATTTTCTTCCTTCTGTTATATGGTGTATTTATTTTGTAATTCCACGAAGGTGGTTTGTTTTTTGAGTTACTTCTGTAACGGTGGATACAGCTGCCTCTGTGCAGCTTTTAACATGCTTTTATAGGGTTTCTGTGAATAGTTCTGCATAAGCAGCAGCGTTCCTAGGGTTTATGGGGGCTTCAGATTTTGCCAGGTTATCACTTAATGTTAGTCTTAGAGTAGTTCTTGAATATTCCAGGGTTAATTGTAGGTTCAGGTTTTATTTTTACTTCAAAGGAGACCATTTTCTGGTCTAACTGTACCAGAGAAGACATTACACTGGGTGTGTGCAGCACTGTCCAATATTAGTAAGGACCAGATCCAGTATGGTTGCACTCCTGGCTGGTGTATCGACAGTCTGGTCCAGGGTGTTTGTGTTTACAAAATCCAGGAATCTCTGTGCATGTAAGTTTGGTGTCTTGTAGGATTCCCATTTAATAGTGGGGTAATTAAAATCTCCCATCAATATGGCATTGGATTGGATGGTGAGTGTTTGCCATAAGTTGTAATGCATGGTATGGGTTTCTTGGGTTATAGAGGGGGACCTATAGCTTGTAAGGATGTGGTATTGGATTTTGACTATGATAATTTGTAAATAGGAGTAGCTAAGTGCATTGCACTGTTTGACCAGCCTTGAGGTATATTATGTTTGATGTAAATCGAGACACTTCCACCTTTAGTCCCTGTTTGTGTAGTAACTGGTCTAAATGTGTGGAAGGCATTATAAAAAAGCACTGTCTGAGTACAGTCTGTGGCTTTAAACCATTTAAACCATCTCAGTGAATGCACAGATCTCAGCATTG
>NW_025052515.1:0-11805 GCF_019279795.1 Protopterus annectens | reverse complement strand
GAATATTACACTAACGAGTACAGTATGAATACAGTTTAACAATTAACAGGTTTGGAGAATATTATACTTAGGCATACAGTATGAATACAGTTTAACAATTAAAAGGCTTTGAAAATATTACACTAAGGAGTACAGTATGAATACAGTTTACCAATTAAAAGGTTTAGAGAATATTATACTAAAAAGCACAGTATGAATACAGTTTAACAATTAAAAGGTTTAGAGAATATTACACCAAGGAGCACAGTATGAATACAGTTTAACAATTAAAAGGTTTAGAGAAGATAAACTAAGGAGTGCAGTATGAATACAGTTTAACAATTAAAAGGTTTAGAGAATATTACACTAAAGAGTACAGTATGAATACAGTTTAACAATTAAAAGGTTTAGAGAATATTACACTAAGGAGTACAGTATGAATACAGTTTAACAATTAAAAGGTTTAGAAAATATTACACTAAGAGCACAGTATGAATACAGTTTAAAAAATAAAAGGTTTAGAGAATATTACTCTAAGGAGCACATCATGAATACAGTTTAACATTTAAAAGGTTTAGAGAATATTACACTAAGGACCACAATATGAATACAGTTTAAAAATTAAAAGGTTTAGAGAATATTACACTAAGAAGCACAGTATGAATACAGTTTAACAATTAAAAGGTTTAGAGAATATTACACTAAGGAGCACAGTATGAATACAGTTTAACAATTAAATTGTTTAGAGAATATTACACTAAGGAATACAGTATAAATACAGTTTAACAATTAAAAGGTTTAGAGAATATTATACTAAGGAGTGCACTATGAATACAGTTTAACAATTAAAAGGTTAAAGAATATTACACTAAGGAGTGCAGTATGAATACAGTTTAACAATTAAAAGGTTTAGAGAATATTGCACTAAGGAGTATAGTATGAATGCAGTTTAACAATTAAAAGGTTTAGAGAGTATTACACTAAGGAGTACAGTATGAATACAGTTTAACCATTAAAATGTTTAGAGAATGTTACACTAAGGAGTGCAGTATGAATACAGTTTCACAATTAAAAGGTTTAGAGAACACTAAGAAGCACAGTATGAATACACTTTAACAATTAACTTGTTTAGAGAATATTACACTAAGGAGTATAGTATAAATACAGTTTAACAATTAAAAGGTTTAGAGAATATTCCACTAAGGAGTGCAGTATGAATACAGTTTAACATTTAAAAGGTTTAGAGAATATTACACTAAGGAGCACAGTATGAATACAGTTTAACAATTAAAAGGTTTAGAGAATATTACACTAAGGAGTACAGTATGAATACAGTTTAACAATTAAAAGGTTTAGAGAATATTACACAAAGGAGCACAGTATGAATACAGTTTAACAATTAAAAGGTTTAGAGAATATTAAACTGAGTGGAGTACGAATACAGTTTAACAATTAAAAGGTTTAGGGATTATTACACTAAGGAGTACAGTATGAATACAGTTTAACAATTAAAAGTTTTTGAAAATATTACACTAAAGAGTACAGTATGAATACAGTTTAACAATTGAAAGGTTTAGAGAATATTACACGAAAGAGCACAGTATGAATGCAGTTTAACAATTAAATGGTTTAGAGAATATTACACTAAGGAGTACCGTTTGAATACAGTTTAACAATTAAAAGGTTTAGAGAATATTACACCAAGGAGTACAGTATGAATACAGTTTAACAATTAAAATGTTTAGAGAGTATTACACTAAGAAGTACAGTATAAATACAGTTTAATAATTATAAGGTTTATAGACTATTACACTAAGGAGTACAGAATGAATACGGTTTAAAAATTAAAAGTTTTAGAAAATATTACACTAAGGAGTACAGTATGAATACAGTTTAACATTTGAAAGGTTTAGAGAATATTACCCCCAAATAGGGTTTCCCTTACTTAAGTGACCACGATCTACTTCTGGGTACATTAATTGTTTAATGCTTCATGGAACTGCAGAGGCTACTTTCCGACATTGTTTTTCCCATATATGACATATTTTGCTTCTAACTAGCGCAGGTGTAACACGCCAGTTCCACGTGTTTGGACTACATCTTAAACGCCTAGTTGGTCGCGGATATTCTAGAATTCTTGCATTATCCCATTAATGGCAGTTATAATAGATTTTTGGGACTGCTTCACGATATCTCATGTTTGTATATAGTAGCAGTGACTAGTTTAATTTGTTAAATATTCACTACACCATCTTACTTAATGCAGAAACATTGCTTTTTTTTTTTTGAATCCCCACAAGTACACTTTATAGTGCTTTAATGTCCTTGTTTTATTGATAAGTTTGTCATTAAATAATTACAGTACTATCTCACAAATTACAGAAATATTTGTTTAAACTGCATAATTAGGTTTCAATTGCTGCAGGACTCTTGAATAGTTCTGGAATCTCCTGAATTTGTATTGCATTTTGTATATTTCTTGATGAAACTGCTCCTTGTTCTACATGGTCATTAATCTAGTTTAAATATCTATTTTAATGCCAGTTGCTCACCCGTTTGCAAGGTATACCTGCTGAACTTTAGATATGTTATATTCATTTATTTGAAAGCTATGGACCTTGTTACTCTATTACTGCTTGCTCAACTGACTGTACTGTGATTTTTGCTTCTTTTTGTCTACTACATACTTAGATATTAAGGTGTTGTTACAACTACATTGTTACTAACCCTTCTCATCTCTCCCTCTTATCTCCAGTTTTTTTTTGCCCTATAATTTCTCTTGGGACCTCGCCTGGGTGGACACATACATTCAACAAAGGCCACCTACTACATACTTAGATATTAAGGTGTTGTTACAACTACATTGTTACTAACCCTTCTCATCTCTCCCTCTTATCTCCAGTTTTTTTTTGCCCTATAATTTCTCTTGGGACCTCGCCTGGGTGGACACATACATTCAACAAAGGCCACCTACTCCATATAAATTTATCTAAGAGACATACTGCTCTGCTGCATCCTTTCCTTATTCGGAACCTGGAAGAGTGTCTCCCAGAGGACACTGCGAAAGTATGTACATCTGTTGTCTCTCGGGCTCCTACCATTGTAACTCCTGCTTGTTAACATTGTAAGCTATCTCCCTGCCAGGACAGCTAGCAGCCTATAGACCTTCCATTCCCTTCCCATCTTTTCTGAGTTCTGCCCCTGCTCCTCTATAGTCCATCCTATCTTGTCCTGAGACCTTCTTAGCTGCTCAAGTGCACTCCTGCATTTGGCCACTAGAGGGCGTCCCCCTACCATACTTTACTTTTGTTTCTTTCTTCACTCATTTCTTGCTTTTATCTTCATTATTGCTACCCTCTCTTTCTCATCCATACTCTTGCCCACTTCACCTATTTTAATTAGAAACACCTTACTTACCCAGCTACAACTTACTCTCCTGCATCCTATGCTCTTCTGATTGACTCTCGATCCTCCTCTCCTGGTTTCTTCCCGCTCTGTTAGCCTTCTCCGGCTCACTCTCCCCCCTACCCTGCCCCCAAATCTCACCCGCCCCCAGTGCCCCTACCTATATCCCTCCAATTTCCACACCCACTTCCTCCCTACACCAATCAGCCCTCTACACCTTAGACACACCCCAATCAGCCTATTACCCAATTTGTAACCACTCCCACAGCTAATACATACATTCTTCTCTTTCTAAACACTCCTCTACTCAACTACCTCTTCCTCCAGCTCCACACTTACTACTCCCTATCCTACACATCCTTACAAAGCTTTTTCTCCATCCCCTTGTACAATTACCTTATAACTTATATAAGACATCCATAACAAACAACACTAAGCAGCCTTATCAACATGCCTTTAAATCCTTCATCCATTTGTATCCTTCTCTTATTATCTCTTAAACTATCATACCTTTATTACCTCACACAACCCCATACTTCACACCATATACAATGTTTTCATACTACCAACCATCTGAACTCCCCTCTCACATTTGCACTCTCCTATCTCTCCCCATCTTTACCCAATAACACAGCTGCTTACCTTCTCATTCAAAGTTTTCTCCTTTCAAAACAACTCTCTCCCCATAGCAACCAAACACCCCATAATCATTACAACTGACCCAAATCACCATTTCACTCTACTTAATCATCTTTTGAACCCAATCTTTCACCTCATCTCCAGTCTTTTATCTGGTGATATACATCCCAACCCTGGCCCCTCCTCCTTTTCCTCCTCACACAAGCCTATATACTTCACCTCTCTAAACTCCCAAAGCATAATGAATAAAGTCCCAACCCTCCATGCATGGCTTATGCATAATAAACCTGACATACTTTCTATTTCAGAAACATGGTTAAAGCCCTCTATAAAAGATTCTGAAATTACTCCGCCCAGCTATTCTATCATTAGAAAAGACAGGACCCAAAGGAAAGGTGGCGGTGCAGCCCTCCTATATTCCTCTTCCCTGATAGTTACCCCCTACGACAAACCCACTCCTACATTTAACAACGCAGAATTACTCCTCACTCTCCTACAAGTTAATAAGCACAAACACATATACCTTGCATCTATCTACATTCCCCAGGGGACAATATCTCCACACTTGAAAATATCCTCTCTTGGCTCTCTGGCAACATTAGCAATGAAACCATACTCCTAGGAGATGTAAATATTAACTGGGCCTCCATCCAGTCCCTAACAAATCCTCTTAACATCAACCTATATAACTTTACCCAACTAATCAATGCCATAACTCACCCATCAAAAGACCCCTCCTGTGGCACCATCCTTGACTGGATTCTAGTATCACATCCCCACTATTTTTCAGATAGCGGTACTCTTCCTGACCCTCTTAGTGATCATCTGCCTACTTTTACTCATCGACTCCCCTGTATCTCATACCGTTCCCACAACTACATTACTACTCATAATGACAAAATCTTCAACCCATCAATCTTTGTAGACTCCCTGAAAGCTATTAATTGGAATAATCTAAAGACACTTCCATTAGAAGAAGCAGTTGCTCACTTTAACTCCACTTTCTTAAGAATACTTGATTCCCATGCCCATCTAAGAACAAAAAGAATCAAAACAAATTCCGCCCCCTGGCTAACCAAAACCACACTAGCAACTATGTGACTTAGAGACAAAGCCTGGGGACTCTATCTGAGAACTAAGACTCCAGAACATCATATTGCATTCAAAACCCTTCAAAATAAAGTCAAAAAGTTAATAACCTCAGATAGACAAAAATACTTCTTCACACTTCAAAACAATAATAAAACCAACCCTCAAAGATTTTGGAAGGGGATATCCACCCTCCTTAACCCCAGCAAACCACACACTCCAACCCCAGACCCAAACACACCTGACTTAGAATTAGCTACACAGTTTAATTCCTTTTTCATCGACTCCATTGGCAAACTCACCTCCTCCTTCACAAGCTCCACCTCACTATCTAATACACCCCCTCCTTCTCCCACCCACAACCCTATCCCCAATTCCACATCACACTGCCTATCTTCCACCATATCCACTACTCCAACTGCCTCATCACCCTCGACCCCCTCAAACTCTCTCTCTCCACATTCCTCTCTATTCTCACTAAAACTTACACCCACTTCCACTATAAAGAAACTTCTCCAGAAACTGAAGCCTTGCACTAATGCCCCTGACACCATTCCCTCCTACTTCCTAAGTATAGCTGCAGAGGCTATTGCTTATCCCATCAGCATTCTAATCAACCGATCTATTCATGAATGCACTGTGCCCCAACTGTGGAAGCAAGCATTCATCATCCCTCTACATAAAGGAGGTAACAATTGTAGCATCAACAACTTCCATCCTATTGCTATCCTGTTCCCTATTTCTAAAATCCTGGAAAAATGTGTCCACCTTCAACTCTTGCCACATCTATTGGACAACAACCTTATAACTCCTACACAGCATGGATTCAGGCCAAACCACAGCACTATGACAGCTCTCTTATCATTCCTTGAGACTGTTAACACTGCACGTGATTCCGGCCACATAGTCTCTACCCTACTACTTGACCTCTCCAAGGCCTTCGACACTATCTCACACAATCTGCTCTTAACCAAACTGTCAAAACTTAACCTCTCTCCGTCTTCCATAAATTGGTTCTCTAGCTATCTATCAAATAGAAACCAAGCTGTTAAATGGAAAAAGGCCACTTCCCCTTTCCTTAGTACCCCCACTGGAGTTCCTCAAGGATCTATTCTTGGTCCCCTCCTCTTTAATATATTTATAAATGATTTCCATAAATCAATTCCTTTTGCAAACATCATCCAATATGCAGATGATTCTACTATTATCTGCTCTGCCACCTCCTCCTCTCAGCTCCAAACACTTACCCAGGAAGCTTTTTTAATTACCGAGCAGTGGATGAGAAAAAATCACTTGGCACTCAATGCCTCCAAAACAAAACTTATGGTATTTACCCCCTCCAAATCCACTTCCTTCAATATAAACTCTTTTTCAATTACCAGCCAAAATAACTTACCCCTTGAACTAGTGACTGAAACAAAGCTACTTGGTGTACATATTGATAATAGGCTTAGCTACAACTCCATCTACAACTAAATATTAAAAACTCATCAAAAACTAGGTATGCTCTACCGCCAAAATCAGTACCTTACAAGCTCTTCCAAAATCACACTCGCCTCCTCTTTTCTCATCCCCTCCCTTCTCTATGGGGCCCCACTACTGACCAACCTTCAGTCCTCTCTAAAAAGCCAGCTATCCTCCTGCTATACTAAAATCGCCAAATTTGCTAATGGACACAGGTCCTACACACACCACTGTTCTTCTCTCCAAACCCTAAACTGGCTCGAACTACCTAATCATCTTACTTATATACAGCTGACTTTCGCTCACAAGCTCATTCTTAGTCCTTCTCTTTGTCCATCCCTGTCCTCTGCCTTTAAAATGCACCTACCAAACAGAGTATTAAGATCTAACAATCAAAACCTACTAGAAGTCCATAAACCATCTCACCCCCCAGGTAAACACCTACTATCCTTCAACCTTGCCCGCCTCTGGAACTCACTCCCACCAACCATTCGTACCACTTCTAAGCACTACACATTTAAAAACTCTCTCCATACATACCTGAGGTCCCAATGGGATTGCTCTTGCTCTCTCCCCTCATAAATTTATTATATCTCATCATCCTTTACATTTTTGATACGTATCTCTACCTATTAAACCAAAGTTCCATTAACATACCTACTCTGTAAGGTTTTTGATGTCTGCTTGAATAACTCCTCTAGATGTATATCACATTCCCCCTTCTTTTTCCTACCTCTCATTTATCCTCATCATACTGTACTGATTAGAATGCTTTTGAATTGTGAGCTTAAATGTTTTATGTTTTTACTCTGTACAATCTTTTTGTATTTTTATATTTGTATGCACCTAATTTTTGTCTGTATTGGAGCTTTTCTCCCCAGGACTCCATTGAAAACGGGTTCTTTTGGCCCAATGGACTATCCTGGTAAACCAACTGCAAATAAATAAATAAATATTACACTATGGAGCACAGTATGAATGCAGTTTAATAATTAAAAGGTTTACAGAATACTGCAGTAAGGGGTACAGTATGAATACAGTTTAACAATTAAAAGGTTTAGAGAATATTACACTAAGGAGTACAGTATGAATACAGTTTAACAATTAAAAGGTTTACAGAATATTACACTAAGGAGTACAGTATGAATACAGTTTAACAATTAAAAGGTTTTGAGAATATTACACTAAGGAATACAGTATGAATACAGTTTAACAATTAAAAGGTTTAGAGAATATTACACTAACGAGTAAGGTATGAACACAGTTTAAAAATTAAAAGGTTTAGAGTATATAAACCAAGGAGGACACTATGAATACAGTTTAATAATTAAAAGGTTTAGAGAATATTACACTAAGGAGTACAGCATGAATACAGTTTAAACACAAAAGTTTTAGGAAATATTACACTAACGAGTACAGTATGAATACAGTTTAACAATTAAAAGGTTTAGAGAATATTATACTAAGGAGCACAGTATGAATACAGTTTAACAATTAACAGGTTTGGAGACTATTATACTAAGGCATACAGTATGAATACAGTTTAACAATTAAAAGGCTTTGAAAATATTACACTAAGGAGTACAGTATGAATACAGTTTACCAATTAAAAGTTTTAGAGAATATTACACTAAAAAGCACAGTATGAATACAGTCTAGCAATTAAAAGTTTTAGAGACTATTACACCAAGGAGCACATTATGAAAACAGTTTAACAATTAAAAGGTTTAGAGAAGATAAACTAAGGAGTGCAGTATAAATACAGTTTAACAATTAAAAGGTTTAGAGAATATTACACTAAAGAGCGCAGTATGAATACAGTTTAACAATTAAAAGGTTTAGAGAATATTAAACTAAGGAGTACCGTATGAATACAGTTTAGCAATTAAAAGATTTAGAGAATATTACACTAAAGAGTACAGTATGAATACAGTTTAACAATTAAAAGGTTTAGAGAATTTTACACTAAGGGGTACAGTATGCGTACAGTTTAACAATTAAAAGGTTTAGAAAATATTACACTAAGAGCACAGCATGAATACAGTTTAACAATTAAAAGGTTTAGAGAATATTACACTAAGGAGCACAGTATGAATACAGTTTAACATTTAAAAGGTTTAGAGAATATTACACTAAGGCCTACAGTATGAATACAGTTTAAAAATTAAAAGGTTTAGAGAATATTACACTAAGAATTACAGTATGAATACAGTTTAACAATTAAAAGGTTTAGAGAATATTACACTAAGGAGCGCAGTATGAATACAGTTTAACAATTAAATTGTTTAGAGAATATTACACTAAGGAGTACAGTATAAATACAGTTTAACAATTAAAAGGTTTAGAGAATATTACACTAAGGAGTGCAGTATGAATACAGTTTAACAATTAAAAGGTTTAGAGAATATTACACTAAGGAGTGCAGTATGAATACAGTTTAACAATTAAAAGGTTTAGAGAATATTGCACTAAGGAGTATAGTATGAATACAGTTTAACAATTAAAAGGTTTAGAGAATATTACACTAAGGAGTACAGTATGAATACAGTTTAACAATTAAAATGTTTAGAGAATGTTACACTAAGGAGTGCAGTATGAATACAGTTTAACAATTAAAAGGTTTAGAGAATATTACACTAAGAAGCACAGTATGAATACACTTTAACAATTAACTTGTTTAGAGAATATTACACTAAGGAGTATAGTATAAATACTGTTTAACAATTAAAAGGTTTAGATAATATTCCCCTAAGGAGTGCAATATGAATACAGTTTAACATTTAAAATGTTTAGAGAATATTACACTAAGGAGTGCAGTATGAATACAGTTTAACATTTAAAAGGTTTAGAGAATATTACACTAAGGAGCACAGTATGAATACAGTTGAACAATTAAAAGGTTTAGAGAATATTACACTAAGGAGTACAGTATGAATACAGTTTAACAATTAAAAGGTTTAGAGAATATTAAACTGAGTACAGTACGAATACAGTTTAACAATTAAAAGGTTTAGGGATTATTACACTAAGGAGTACAGTATGAATACAGTTTAACAATTAAAAGTTTTTGAAAATATTACACTAAAGAGTACAGTATGAATACAGTTTAACAATTGAAAGGTTTAGAGAATATTACACGAAAGAGCACAGTATGAATGCAGTTTAACAATTAAATGGTTTAGAGAATATTACACTAAGGAGTACCGTTTGAATACAGTTTAACAATTAAAAGGTTTACAGAATATTACACCAAGGAGTACAGTATGAATACAGTTTACCAATTAAAATGTTTAGAGAGTATTACACTAAGAAGTTCAGTATAAATGCAGTTTAATAATTATAAGGTTTATGGAATATTACAGTAAGGAGTACAGTATGAATACAGTTTAACAATTAAAAGGTTTAGAGAATATTATACTAAGGAGAACAGTTGAATACAGTTTTACAATTAAAAGGTTTAGAGACTATTACACTAAGGAGCACAGTATGAATACAGTTTAAAAATTAAAAGTTTTGGAAAATATTACACTAAAGAGTACAGTATGAATACAGTTTAACAATTAAAAGGTTTAGAGAATATTACACGAAAGAGCACATTATGAATGCAGTTTAACAATTAAATGGTTTAGAGAATATAACACTAAGGAGTACCGTTTGAATACAGTTTAACAATTAAAAGGTTTATAGAATATTAAACTGAGTACAGTATGAATACAGTTTAACAATTAAAAGGTTTAGGGATTATTACACTAAGGAGTACAGTATGAATACAGTTTAACAATTAAAAGTTTTTGAAAATATTACACTAAAGAGTACAGTATGAATACAGTTTAACAATTGAAAGGTTTAGAGAATATTACACGAAAGAGCACAGTATGAATGCAGTTTAACAATTAAATGGTTTAGAGAATATTACACTAAGGAGTACCGTTTGAATACAGTTTAACAATTAAAAGGTTTACAGAATATTACACCAAGGAGTACAGTATGAATACAGTTTACCAATTAAAATGTTTAGAGAGTATTACACTAAGAAGTTCAGTATAAATGCAGTTTAATAATTATAAGGTTTATGGAATATTACATTAAGGAGTACAGAATGAATACGGTTTAAAAATTAAAAGTTTTAGAAAATATTACACTAAGGATTACAGTATGAATACAGTTTAACATTTGAAAGGTTTAGAGAATATTACACTACGGAGCACAGTATGAATGCAGTTTAATAATTAAAAGGTTTACAGAATACTGCAGTAAGGGGTACAGTATGAATACAGTTTAACAATTAAAAGGTTTAGAGAATGTTACACTAAGGAGTACAGTATGAATACAGTTTAACAATTAAAAGGTTTACAGAATATTACACTAAGGAGTACAGTATGAATACAGTTTAACAATTAAAGGTTTTGAGAATATTACACTAAGGAGTACAGTATGAATACAGTTTAACAATTAAAAGGTTTAGAGAATATTACACTAACGAGTAAGGTATGAATACAGTTTAAAAATTAAAAGGTTTAGAGAATATAAACCAAGGAGGACACTATGAATACAGTTTAATAATTAAAAGGTTTAGAGAATATTACTCTAAGGAGTACAGCATGAATACAGTTTAAACACAAAAGTTTTAGGAAATATTACACTAACGAGTACAGTATGAATACAGTTTAACAATTAAAAGGTTTAGAGAATATTATACTAAGGAGCACAGTATGAATACAGTTTAACAATTAACAGGTTTGGAGACTATTATACTAAGGCATACAGTATGCATACAGTTTAACAATTAAAAGGTTTAGAAAATATTACACTAAGGAGTACAGTATGAATACAGTTTACCAATTAAAAGGTTTAGAGAATATTACACTAAAAAGCACAGTATGAATACAGTTTAACAATTAAAAGGTTTAGAGACTATTACACCAAGGAGCACATTATGAAAACAGTTTAACAATTAAAAGGTTTAGAGAATATTAAACTAAGGAGTACCGTATTAATACAGTTTAGCAATTAAAAGATTTAGAGAATATTACACTAAGGAGTACAGTATGAATACAGATTCCCCGGGATTCATGAACCTTGCGCCAGGCGCCAGCATAGCGTCGGTGTTATAAAGCCAAATATGGCCACCGAGCAATTCAGGTATGAAGCAATCACGCAGCACTACCGGTCACCGCGCTGGACTCTGCGCCACCCCCGCGTAGGGTATGCTAATCACACGGGGCCACC
>NW_025052514.1:0-11296 GCF_019279795.1 Protopterus annectens | reverse complement strand
GAAAAAGAAAAAGAAAATGCCAAAAATTATCTTAAGTCAAAACAAAACCAAAAGTAATAATAGAAAATATATAATTGTACAGCATTACTAACTATTCAAAAGTAATCCAAGCAAGGCAGGCAGTCTGTTTCCAGTCAAAAATCCTTTATTAAATACACAGACAAGCGATCCAAGTAAAACAAAAATAGAGTAATAATTTCCTCACAAGCCTTCTAAATATATATATACTTTTTCTCAGGTATGGGAGTTGTTTATTATGCTGTAAAACAAAGTGTTATTGGTACACATGTTAAATTCACATCCCTTCCCCATTAGTGTGACATTTGAGCTGGTCCTGTCCTACTTAGTAGCTGTCATAATAATATATAACCCTTACGTACTTTAAATACAATTATATAATGATGGGGTACCTCTTATTTAACCAAATTATTAAGTAGATTATTAAGTCTGTGATTTTATCCAAGACAATATACTACATGGCTGGAAATATATCAACCTTAGTTCATTTGGCAATCGAAAATATATATAAATATATACATATACATTTTGCATGTAAAAATCAATTTCTATTTCCATAACCTATTGATAACAAAGATCGATTTCATCCTTCTAGACTTCTTCAGTTCTGTGTACAAGAACCCTAAAAACCTATATAATTGTATAATTAGTTAGTATTGTTATCACACATCATTTTGAATAAAGTTGAAAAAATATAAGAAAAAATGTATGTATGATGATGGAAAAAAGTATATATACACTTACATTTCAACTGATTTAAAATGGTATTTAAAACCCATTTGTAGAAAAAAATAAAATAAAATACAAATATTCATATAAACAAAGTGGCAGTTTTCTAAGTTCCAGTGCACTTTTAATTGAACAGAAGTAGTTTAGTCCAGGCATTGTTTACACGACTAATTGTATTTTCTTTTCTTTTATTCCTTGATTGTTTTTCCCTACTTTTTCTTGACTCTTCCCACACTGTAGGTTTGAGTCTTGATTAACCTTCTTCTTCCAGTGGACGACCCTACTCTCACCACTAGGTGGCAGCATACACCTAATGATTGTTACTGTAAAGTTGAAAACAGAAAAGACCTGCAGTAAATCCTATAACCAGCCTAATGCCTTAAGTATTGTATATATTACTTCTCTCTGCCTTACGCTACAGATTCTGTAGACTTTTGCTGTCTCTCTCTCATTCTTTCACTCCAGTAATCCCATATATATTCTGTTGCAATTTTGGAAATATGAAAGTTCTAAACTACATACCTTCTCCCTGGCTGTAGCACCTTTCCAACTTCAGGTCACTTACTGATTTTCTAGACTTTTTCTTGGCTCTTCCCACTACATAGATTAAAGTCTCAATGAACCTCCTTCTTGCAGTGTACCACCCTCCTCTTGCCACAAGGTGGAAGCATACACCCACTGATCATGGCTGTAAGGTTTAAATCAAAAAGGACCTGCAGTAAATCCTCTAACCAGCCTCATCCCTTACGTATTATATTTATGATTCTATCTGCCCTACACTATAGATTCTGTAGACATTTCCACCTCTTTCTCATTTTTTGCTCCAGTAATCCCATATGTATACCTTTGCAATTTTTGAATTAAGAAAGTTTTAAACTGTATGACTTCTGCCTAGCTGTAGCACCTTTCCAATTTCAGGTCACTGATTGTTTTTATGGACTTTTTTTTTTGGCTTTTCCATCTCTGTAGATTTGAGTTTGAATGAACCTTCTTCTTCCAGTGTACCACCCTCCTCTCGGTACTAGGTGGCAGCATACGCCTACTGATTGTGACTGTAAAGTTTATAACAAAAAAGACCTGCAGTAAATCTTCTAACCAGCCTCATGCCTTACGTATTCTATTTATGATTGTCTCTGCACTACACTACATATTCTGTGGACTTTTCCACTTATTTCTCATTTTTTTCCCCTCCAATAATCCCATATATAAATCTATGTAATTTCTGAAATAAGAACGTTTTAAATGGCATAACTTTTCCCTCGCTGTAGCACCTTTCCAACTTCAGCTCAGTGATTGTTTTTCTGGACTTTTTCTTGGCTCTTCGCCCTTTGTAGATTCCAGTCTCGATGACCCTTCTTCTTCCAGTGTACCACCCTCCTCTCACCAGTAGGTGGCAACATAACCCATTGATTGTGCCTGTAAAGTTTAAAAGAAAAAAGACCTGCAGTAAATCTTCTAACCACCCTCATGCCTTATGTATTGTATTTCTTATTCTCTCTGTCTTACACTACAGATTCGGTGGACTATATCACCTCTTTTTCATTTTTTTCCCTCCAATAATCCCATATGTATAGCTTTGCAATTTTTGAAATAAGAAAGTTCTAGACTGCATACCATCTCCCTGGCTGTAGCACCCTTCCAACTTCAGGTCACTGACTATTTTTTCTGGACTTTTTCTTGGCCCCTCTCGCTCTGTAGATTTGAGTCTCAATGAACCTTCTTATTCCAGTGTACCACCCTCCTCTCACCATGAAGTGGCAGCATACACCCATTGATTGTGACAGTAAAGTTTAAAACAAAAAAGACCTGCAGTAAATCCTCTAACCAGCCTCATGCCTTACATTTTATATTTATAATTCTCTCCGTCCTATACTACAGATTCTGTGGACTTTACCACCTCTTTCTCTTTTTTTCCTCCCAGTTATCCCATATATATACCTTTGCAATTTTTGAAATAAGAAAGTTCTAAGCTGCAGACTTTCTCCCTGGCTGTAGCACCTTTCCAACTTCATGTCACTGATTTTTTTCTGGACTTATTCTTGGCTCTTCCCACTCTGTAGATTCTAGTCTTGATGGACCTTCTTCTTCCAGTGAACCACTTTCCTCTCACCACCAGGTGGCAGAATACACCCATTGATTGTGACTGTAAAGTTTAAAACAAAAAAGACCTGCAGTAAATCATCTAACCAGCCTCATGCCTTATGTATTGTATTTATAATTCTCTCTGAGCTACAATACAGATTCTGTAGTTTTTGTCACCTCTTTCTCATTTGTTCCTATAACAATCCTATATGTATACCTTTTCAATTTTTGAAATAGGAATGTTCTAAACTGCATACCTTCTACCTGGCTGTAGCACCTTTCCAACTTCATGTCAGTGATTTTCTTGACTTTTTCTTGGCTCTTCCTGCTCTGTAAATTCGAGACTTGACAACCATCTTCTTCCAGTGTACCACCCTCCTCATGGCTTACATATTGTATTTATAATTCTCTCGGCCCTACACTACAGATTCTGTGGACTATTCCACCTCTCTCTCATTTTTCCCTCCAATAATCCCATATGTATATATTTGCAATTTTTGAAATAAGAAAGTTCTACACTTCATACCTTCTCCCTGGCTGTAGCACCTTTCCATCTTCACGTCAGTGATTGTTTTTCTGGAATTTCTCTTGGCTCTTCCCACTCAGTAGATTCGAGACTCGACAAACGTTGTTCCAGTGTACCACCCTCCTCTCGCCTCTAAGTGGTAGCATACAACCATTGATTGAGACTGTAAAGTTTGAAACAAAAAAGACCTGCAGTAAATCCTATAAACAGCCTCATGCCTTATGTATTTATAATTCCTTCTGCCCTACACTACAAATTCTGTGGACTTTTCCACCCCTTTCTCATTTTTACCCCTCCAATAATCGCATATGTATACCTTTGAAATTTTGAAATAAGATAGTTCAACACTGCATACCTTCTCCATTGCTGTAGCACCTATCCAATTTCAGGTCACTGATTGGTTCTATGGACTTTTTCTTGTCTCTTCCCTCTCTGTAGATTCGAGTCTCAATGAAACTTCTTCTTCCAGTGTACCACCCTCCTCTCACCACTAGGTGGCAGCATATACCCATTATTTGTGACAGTAAATTTTAAAACAAAAAAGACCTGCAGTAAATCTTCTAACCAGCCTCATGCCTTGCGTATTGTATTTATAATTCTCTCTGCCCTACACTACAGATTCTGTGGACTATTTCAGCTCTCTCTCATTTTTTCCCTCCAATACTCCCATATGTATACCTTTGCAATTGTTGAAATAAGAAAGTTCTTAACTGCATACCATATCCCTGGCTGAAGCACCCTTCCAACTTCAGGTCACTGATTGTATTTCTGGACTTTTTCTTGGCTCTTCCTGCTCTGTAGATTCGAGTCTCAACAAACCTTCTTCTTTCAGTGTACCACCCTCCTCTCACCACTAGGTGGGAGCATACACCCATTATTAGTGACTGTAAATTTTAAAACAAAAACGACCTGCAGTAAATCCTCTTACCAGCCTCATGCCTTATGTATTGTATTTATAATTGTCTCTGCCCTACACTACAGATTCTGTGGAATATTCCACCTCTCTTTCATATTTTCCCTCCAATAATTCCATATGTATACCTTTGCAATTTTTGAAATAAGAAAGTTATAAGGTGCATACCATATCCCTGGATGAAGAACCCTTCCAACTTCAGGTCACTGATTGTTTTTCTGGACTTTTTCTTGGCTCTTCATGCTCTGTAGATTTGAGTCTCAACTAACCTTTTTCTTCCAGTGTACCACCCATCTCTCACCACTAGGTGGCAGCATACACCTACTGATTTTAACTATAAAGTTTAAAATAAAAAAGACCTGCAGTAAACCCCTCTAACCAGCCTCATGCCTTACATATTGTATTTATAATTCTCTCTGTCCTACACTACAGATTATGTGGACTATTAACCTCTTTCTCATTTTTTTCACTCCAATTCTGTGGAATATTCCACCTCTCTTTCATATTTTTCCTCCAATAATTCCATAAGTATACTTTTGAATTTTTTGAAATAAGAAAGTTCTAAACTGCATACCATCTCCCCGGCTTTAGCACCCTTTCAACTTCAGGTCACTGCTTTTTTTCTGGACTTTTTCTTAGCTCTTCCTGCTCTGTAGATTTGAATCTTGACAAACCTTCTTTTTCCAGTGTACCACCCTCCTCTCACCACTAGGTGGAAGCATACACCCACTGATTTTGACTGTAAAGTTTAAAACAAAAAAGAACTGCATTAAACCCTCTAACCAGCCTTGTGCCTTACGTATTGTATTTTTAATTCTGTCTGCCCTACAATACAGATTATGTGGTCTTTTCCACCTCTTTCTCATTTTTTCCTCCAATAAACCCATATGTATCCATTTGCAATTTTTGATATAGGAAAGTTCAAAACTGCATACCCTTTCCCTGGCTATAGCACTTTTCCAACTTCAGATCACTGATTGTTTTTTTTTTGGACTTTTGCTTGGTTCTTTCCTCTCTGTAGATTCGAGACTTGACAAACCTTCTTCCAGTGTACGACCCTCCAGTCACCACTAGGTGGCAGCATACACCACTGATTGTGCCTGTCAAGGTTAAAACAAAAGAGACTTGCAGTAAATCCTCTAACCAGCCTCATGCCTTACATATTGTATTCATAATTCTCTATGCCCTACACCACATATTCTGTAGATTTTTTCCCTCCAATAATCCCATATGTATACCTTTGCAATTTTTGAAATAAGAAATTTATAAACTTCATACCTTCTCACTGGCAATACCAGCTTTCCAACTTCAGGTCACTGATCGTTTTTCTACACTTTTTCTTGTCTCTTCCTGCTCTGTAGATTTGAGTCTTGATGAACCTTCTTCTTCTGGTCTATCACCCTACTCAAGCCACTAGGTGGCAGCATACACCCATTCATTTTGACTGTAAAGTTTAAAACAAAAAAGACCTACAGTAAATCCTGTAACCAGCCTCATGCTTTGCATATTGTATTTATAATTCTCTCTGCCCTACACTACAGATTCTGTGGGCTTTTCCACCTCTTTCTGATTTTTTCCCTCCAATAATCTCATATGTATACCTTTCCAATTTTTGAAATAAGAAAGCTGTAAACTGCACACCTTCACCCTAGCTGTAGCACCCTTCCAACTTCAGGCCACTGATTGTTGTTCTGGACTTTTTCTTGGCTCTACCTGCTCTGTAAATTCTAGTCTCAATGAACCTTCTTCTTCCAGGGTACCAGCTTCCTCTTGCCACTAGGTGGCAGCATACACCCACCGATTTGGACAGCAAAGTTTAAAACAAAAAACACCTGCAGTAAACCCGCTAACCAGCCTCATGCCTTATGTATTGTCTTTATAATTCCCTCTGCACTACACAACAGATTCTGTGTACTTTCCCACCTCTTTCTCATTTTATCCCTCCAAAAATCCCATATGTATACCTTTGCAATTTTTGAAATAAGAAAGTTCTAAATTGCATACCATCTCCCTGTCTGAAGCACTCTTCCACCTTCAGGTCACTGATATTTTTTTGGACTTTTTCTTGGCTCTTCCTGCTCTGTAGATTTGAGTCTCGATGAACCTTCTTCTTCCAGTGTACCATCCTCCTCCCACCACTAGGTGGCAGCATACACCCACTGATTTAGACAGTAAAGTTTAAAACAAAAAAGACATGCAGCAAACCCGCTAACCAGCCTCATACCTTACGAATTGTATTTATAATTCTCTCTGCCCTACACTACAGATTCTGTGGACTATTCCACCTCTTTCTCATTTTTTCCTCCCATAATCCCATATGTATACCTTTGCAATTTTTGAAATAAGAAAGTTATAAACTGCATACCTTCTCCCTGGCTGTAGCACCTTTCTAACTTCAGGTCACTGCCTGTATTTTGTGGACTTTTTCTTGGCTCTTCCCGCTCTGCAGATTCAAGTCTCGACAAACTTTCTTCTTCCAGTGTACCACCCTCCTCTCACCACTAGGTGGCAGCATACACCCATGGATTGTGACTGTAAAGTTTAAAACAAAAATGACCTGCAGTAAATCCTCTAACCAGTCAAATGCCTTACATATTGTATTTATAATTCTCTCTGCCCTACACTACAGATTCTGGGGACATTTCCACCTCTTTCTCATTTTTTCTCATTCAATAATCCCATATGTACACCTTTGCAATTTTTGAAATAAGAAAGTTCTAAACTGCATACCTTCTCCCTGGCTGTAGTACCTTTCCAACTTCAGGTCACTGATTGTTTTTCTGGACATTTTATTGGCTCTTCCCACTCTGTAGATTCGAGTATGGATGAACCTTCTTCTTCCAGTGTGCCACCCTCATCTCACCACTAGGTGGCAGCATGCACCCACTGATTGTGACTGTAAAGTTTTAAGACCTGCAGTAAACCCTCTAATCATACTCATGCCTTAGATATTGTATTTATTATTCCCTCTGCCCTACACTACAGATTCAGTGGACTTTTCCACCTTTTTGTCATTTTTCCCTCCAATAATCCCATATCTATACCTTTGCAATTTTTAAAATAAGAAAGTTCTAAACTGCATGTCTTTTCCATAGCTGTAGCACCTTTCCAACTTCAGGTCACTGATTGTTTTTCTCGACTTTTTTTGGCTCCTCCCACTCTGTAGATTTGAGTCTCAACAAACCTTGTTTTTCCAGTGTACCACCCTCCTCTTGTCAAAAGGTGGGAGCATGCACCCACTGATTGTGACTGTAAAGTTTAAAACAAAAAAGACCTGCAGTAAATCCTCTAAACAGCCTCATGTCTTAAGTATTGTATTTATAATTCTCTCTGCCCTACACTACAGATACTGCAGACTTTTCCACCTCTTTCTCATTTTTTCCTCCAATAATCCCATATGTTTACATTTGCAATTTTTGAAATAAGAATCTTCTAAACTACAAACCTTCTCCCTGGCTCTGTCACCTTTCCAACTTCAGGTCAATGATTGTTTTTCTGGACTTTTTCTTGACTCTTCCAGCTCTGTAGATGCAAGACTCAACAACCTTCTTCTTCCTTCAGTGTACCACCCTCCTCTCACCACTGGATGGGAGTATACACCCCTTGATTGTGACTGTAAATTTTAAAACAAAAAAGACCTGCAGTAAATCCTCTAAGCAGCCTCATGCCTTACATATTGTATTTATAATTCTCTCCCCTACACTACAGAGTCTGTACACTTTTCCACCTCTTTCTCATTTTTTTCTATCCAATAACTCCATATGTATGCCTTTGCAATTTTTGAAATAAGAAAATTTTAAACTGAATACCTTCTTCCTGGCTGTAGCACCTTTAAAACTTCTGGTCACTAATTGTTTTTCTGGACTTTTTCTTGGCTCTTCCCGTTCTGTAGATTCAAGTCTCCATGAACCTTCTACTTCCAGTGTACCACCATCCTGCCATCAGTAGGTAGCATCATGCACCCACTGAATGTAACTATAAAGTTTAAAAGAAAAAAGACCTGCAGTAAATCCACTAACCAGCCTCATGCCTTATGTATTGTATTTATAATTCTCTCTGCCCTACACTACATATTCTGTGACTTTTCAAGCTCTTTCTCATTTTTTCCCTCCAATAAACCCATATGTATACCTTTGCAGTTCTGAACTTAGAAAGTTCTAAACTGCATACCTTCTCCCTGGCTGTATCACCTTTCCAACTTCAGGTCACATATTGTTTTTCTGTACTTTTTCTTTGCTCTTCACACTCTTTAGATTCGAGTCTCGATTAACCTTCTTCTTCTAGTGTGCCACCATCCTCTCCCCACTAGGTGGCAGCATACGCTAATTGTTTGTGACTGTAAAGTTTAAAATTATAAAGACCTGCAGTGAAACCTCTAACCACCCTCATGCCTTACGTATTATATTTATAATTCTCTCTGCCCTACACTACATATTCTGTGGAATTTTACACGTCTTTTTCATTTTTTCCATCCAATAGTCCCATATTTATACCTTTGCAATTTTTGAAATAAGAAAGTGCTAAACTGCATGCCTTCTTCCTGGCTGTAGCACCCCTCCATCTTCAGGTCACTGATTGTTTTTCTGGACTTTTTCTTGGGTCTTACCCATCTGTAGATTCAATACTCCATGAACCTTTTTCTTCTAGTGTTCCACCCTGCTCTTGCCACTAGGTGGCAGATACAACCATTGTTTGTGACTGTAAAGTTTAAAAAAAGACCTGCAGTAAATCCTCTAACCAGGCTCATGCCTTCCATATTGTATTTATAATTCTCTCTCTGCCCTACACTACAGATTCAGCAGACTTGTCCATCTCTTTCTCATTTTTTTCCATGGATATTCCCAGATGTATACTTTGGCAATTTTTTCATAGGTTCATAGGTTCATACTAGGCTATCTGCCCAAGGGCATTTATAAGCCTAGCCCATAGTTATTTGGCTTTCGCCACCCCTTTAGTTTGAATAAAACTATGCCTATTATTTTGCTGTGCCTCTGTCAAGCAGTGACACTGAAGTAATCCCTGGGGTATATCTGCGATCCCCCATCCATTGGTCAAGATTCTTCTTGAACAAGGCCAGCGAGGTGCTCTGCCTCACATGTACCGGGATTTTGTTCCACAGCATAGGGAGTCTCTGGGTGATGAATCTGTCCCTCCAGCATGTTCTATTAATAACCATGTCAAGGTTTAAGTCTCCCGCCCTTGTGGTTCTGAGGGATCTAGATTTTTGAGGTGAAGCATATTCATCAAATCAGGGTTTGACATGGCCTTATATGTCAGGCACAGGTCACCTCTGAGCAAGCGGTATGAGACTGAATAGAGCTGGAGTTCTTTCAGTCGGGCAGCATAAGACATATTTTGAGACCCTTTATCCTTTGGTGAGGAACTTTTGGGGCCTTTCCAGCTGCTGCAGGTGTTGGGTCAGATACATTCCGAATGGGGCATTGTACTCAATCATAGGTCTAATGAGTGATGAGTACAGGGGATGACCTCCCTTGATCTAGATGTGAATCCCTTCATGATCAGGTGGGCAATGAAGAAGATTTTCCTAACTACTTTAGCAACATGTGTGTCAAGCGAAAGGCTACTGTCAACCTGGGTCCCCAGATCCTGATGACTTCTTCTGTGCTCAGTGGATTGCCACCTATATGGTAGCTAGGGGTAACCTTGTTTTCGAAAGGGTATGACTATGCATTTCTTGGCATTTAACTTTAGGCCATGGCTCTGGCACCAGTTATCCATTTCTGTGAGGCCCTTCTGAAGGATATCTGTGTCAGATGTGTTTTCGACTATGGCGCCCAGTTTGCAGTCATCTGCAAACTTTGTCAGCCATAACCCTCCTGTGTTTGCTTGTACTTCAGAAAAGTAGATGCCGAACAAGAGTGGACCCAGGACTGAGCCCTGTGGGACACCACTTGTGACAGGCTTTGAGTCTGACATGGCTCCAGCAACTCTGACCTTGTGGGTTCTGTCACTTAGCCAGTTTGCAACCCATCTTGTGATGTATGTGTTTATATTCAAGCTGATGAGTTTTTCGATGATACCTGAGTGGGGTATTGTGTCGAAGGCCTTTGCCAGGTCAAGGTAGGCTGTATGGACTGCCTTTCCCTCATCAATGGCCTTGGTGACTGTCTCGAAAAAGTCAACCAAGTTTAAAAGGCATGATCTGCCTTTTAAATACGAAAGTTCTAACCTGCATACTTTCTCCATGGCTGTAGCACCTTTCCAATTTCAGGTCACTGATTGATTGTTTTTCTGGACATTTTATTGGCTCTTTCCACTCTGTAGATTTGAGTATGGATGAACCTTCTTCTTCCAGTGTACCATGCTCCTCTCACCACTAGGTGGCAGCATGCACCATGGATTGTGACTGTAAAGTTTAAAACAATAAAGACCTGCAGTAAATCCTCTAATCAGCCTCATGCGTTACATATTGTATTTATTATTCTCTCTGCCCTGCACTACAGATTCTGCAGACTATTCTACCTCTATGTCATTTTTTCCCTCCAATAATCCCATATCTATGCCTTTGCAATTTTTAAAATAAGAAAGTTCTAAACTGCATATCTTTTCCATAGATGTAGTACCTTTCCAACTTCAGGTCACTGATTTTTTTCTGGACTTTTTCTTGGCTCTTCCTGCTCTGTAGATTCAATTCTTGATGAACCTTCTTCTTCCAGTGTACCACCCTCCTCTCACCAGTAGGTGGCAACATACACCCACTGATTTTGACTGTAAAGTTTAAAGCAAAAACAACCTGCATTAAATCCTATAACCAGCCTCATGCCTTACGTATTGTATTTATAATTCTCTCTGCTCTACACTACAGATTCTGGGGGTTTCCAACTCTTTCTCATTTTTTCCCTCCAATAATCCCATAGGTATCCATTTGCAATTTTTGAAATAAGAAAGTTCAAAATTCCATACCCTCTCCCTGGATGTAGCGCTTTTCCAACTTCAGATCACGATTGTTTTTTTTTTGGACTTTTTCTTGGCTCTTCCTGCTCTTTTTTTTAGGAAAAAATTTGGAA
>NW_025052513.1:0-11201 GCF_019279795.1 Protopterus annectens | reverse complement strand
ACCGTGTACCTGGAACCTTTAGGAGTCATGTGCATACCAGGATCGTGTGCCTGAGAACAGGGGTGAGGACAACTGGAGTATGTTCTGATGCAAATTAAAAAGGTTACATGTGTCCAGTGGACACGTGTGTGAAATGGACAGCTATGTATGGGGCAAATGCTGTTCTAGGAACACGTTGGCCTTTTGTTTCCATAGGGTGACAGTGGGATGTGGGGGAAGGAGAGTACGTATGCTCGTGGAGGATAGGTTGGGTAGGATGACAGACAAGACAGCATACAGGGTCGGTATATGACACATGTGGGGGGATACACCTTGGATAGGGAGGGGAGTTTGGCAGTCACAAGCCCATGAGCCACCAGATGGAAACAGTGGGACATAAATATATATAAAATATAATATATATATATATATATATATATATATATACATATATATATATATATATATATGTGTATGTATATATATATATATATATATATATATATATATATATATTTATTTATACACACATACATATATATATATATAGTTGCAGACAACACATATATGTGTGTGTAGATATATATATATATATATATATATATATATATATATATATATATATATATATACATACACATATATATATATATATATATATATATACATATATATATATATATATGTGTGTGTGTGACAATGTGTGTGTGTGCATAGATATACACAAATATGCAGCTATGATAGGAAACAGCACACAAGAATGACATATGTTCATAGGCTATGTAATGGAAGTGAGGGCCCAAGCAAGAAACATGAAACCACTGCATGACCCACCCCCACCCAGACACAGGAGAACATACACACAAACCCAATACAATGTAAATGTCCACTGCTCCATAGACCACAGGCAGGATACAACCAGGGAGGTACACAGTGTACCCATGAAATCTAATTGTGGAACAGACAGACCCTTGCTGGACACCCAAAAATTGACATAAGACCAAAGAAGGTGTCGCTGACCATTCTGACTGGGGTGTGTACATACCAGAAAACAATGTGCAAGTCTGATGACCCATGGGTCACACACTCCATGTGTCCCGACACATGGGCAGTGTGTAGTGGTGTGTTTATACCCCATGCACCCACAGTAAGGATGAGTGCTGTAGAGGAGGGCAGGTGGGAACTATGTATGCAATTATGGGCCTAGACATGCAGGTGTTGGCTGGTGCAGTCATATTAGGACCAACCTGGGATGTAAGTAATATTCCAAAATGGGCATAGCTTACATGCCTCTCAACCCCTAGAGCAAATCCACTGGACAGGACATAAACCGTTGGGGAACAAATAGGGACCATACCTCTCAATTGTCCCATTTCCAGGGATGTCCCTGATTTTACTCAAATTCTAACTCTGTCTCACTTAATCCCTCCTAAAACTAGTGACTTTTTGGAGGAAGGTGGTGAATTACATGTAATGAATAATGACAACAATTAAGAGTTATACACAATTTAACTCAGAAAATGTGTATTATTAATTCATATGCTCTGGTCTGTCAGTGTGTCAAGTTAATGGCACTAATATTTTACATGTGTCCCTGATTGTCCCTGATGTTGTCATGACTTGTCCCCTGATTCAGTTGATATTTGTCCCCAATCATTTGAGAGGTCTGATAGGGACAGAAAGCATATTCCACACAACCTTAGAAAGATGATAGAATAATAGGTATGCAGTAGCATGACTCAGCTGAAGGATGTGGGTTCCAAAACCTAATTATTGTTTTGTATTGAATGGGGTCAGTTCCTATGTAGACAGGTGCAGATTGTAAGGAACACAGCAATAGTATGAATCAAACTCTGGACAGGCCAGATTCCGTACTGTTGGAATGCTTCCCTATATGGATAGCCATTCCTGACCACTATAGGCATGTAATCTGATGTAATAGGCATCACAAGGTAATATCATAGTCCTCACTCCCACCCAGGGGTGTGAGTGTCAGATGCAAACACCAAATGCAGTGCATTTGCAAGTGCAGCATGGGGGTATAAGCCTGTTTGGCACCCTGTATACAGAGTATCACACTGGTAGAAGCAATGTAGAGGCTAACTGAGTGTAAGAAACTGTAACTGGAGGTTAGCATTGCAGCAGCACACAAACCCATGCACCCGCTCTTGAACTGCTTTAAAATGCCTTAATAACTCCTATCCAAGGCCTTGTTCTGCCCAACAAAACAATCGGCCTCTGGAAGACTCGAGACCAGGACCTGCATACTACAGCCAATGTGATTTGCCACTCAGCCATGGCAGATATGCAGACATCAGATGCTATCACAAACATATCATTCAGCACAGTTATTCAACAGTATAGGAAATATATTCCATCATGTAGATGCATATGTGTGTGTGTTTATGTCGAGGTATAGATACATACATATATATAGATATATCAAGAACATCCCATGTGACAACAAAGCATTAAAAAGGAATGAAAATGGAAACACCAGCAATGCCTGTATTATGTAGTAGTGTTGTCCTTTGTAATGCCAAGACTCCCTCAGACAGACATGTGTCATTAATACACGCAAACATTTGTACATTGGCCAAATACATCACTCTGTACATTTTATTTACATTAACACAACAGTTCCTTTCCAATCATTATGTGAGAACAGTACTCTTGCAAGGTGCTGTGTGCGACATCATCATCATGAAAAAGGTAAATGGGGTAACCACAGAGGGACCGGTACTGTCGCGTGTACAATGGGGTCATTTGTATCACGTGTACCTGGAACCTTTAGGAGTCATGTGCATACCAGGATTGTGTGCATGAGAGACAGGGGTGAGGACAACTGGATTATGTTGTGATGCAAATTAAAAAGGTTACATGTGTCCAGTGGACACGTGTGTGAAATAGACAGCTATGTATGTGGCAAATGTTGTTCTAGGAACAGATTGGCCTTTTGTTTCCATAGGGTGATAGTGGGATGTGGGGGAAGGACAGTAGGTATGCTCGTCGAGGATAGGTTGGGGAGGATGACAGACAAGTCAGCATACAGGGTCGGTATATGACACATGTGGGGGGATACACCTTGGACGGGGTGGGGTGTTTGGCAGTCACAAGCCCATGAGCCCTCAGATGGAAACAGTGGGACAGAGGTCCCCACCCATGGGCAGCCACCACTGCACCAAAACTGCTGCAAACGTGGCTGTGCTGGGGGCTGTCTAGGAGGGGCAGGCTCACCCTCTGAATGTGACACTCTGCCCTCGAGCTGGCCTATCTGGCCTTGAAACCCCTTATTCAGCCCCCTACACACTACGTCTGGGACTGTACGACAGGGGACAAGTTCCTGTCTGGACCTGCCCCCAGGGGGGACAAGCCCCATCCTCAGTGGCAGTTCCACCAGAAGATGGTGCAGAGCCAACAGAGTTGGAGGTCCAAGGCTGGCCCCAGATGTGCTGGTGCCCAGTGCCATGGCCAGCTGAAGTGGGACAGGAGGTTCCAATGGGACCTGCAATCCCATACAGCTTATGGTGTTGCAGTTTTAACACAGATATGGCTTAGTAATAGTCAACAGCATTCAGGATTACTTATAACAGCATGCATAGATATGACCGTCAACCCAACACCACAGATGGCATCCATTTGCAGAGGGAGCACAACACATGCATATATATTGCATGACATCTGTACAAAATGTAGAAGACTTGTGACTGCAGCTATGAACAATGGCCCATTATTGGCATGTCACTGTGAGAACCTCAGACAGTGACTGTCATACCACTGTTTCATGTGACATATGTCCAATCAGGGATGCGATGGCAGTAACTTTCATCACTATCACCATGTACTGACTGCAATCCTCACACTATGCTTCTGCAGTTCACAGATGTGTGTTCAGTGAGTAACACAAGAAACAAATGGTTCCACACACTGACCAGTCCACAGATGGCCCTACAGATGGGGGTTCCCTCACAAACAGAGCACTGTCTTGTCAGTTTTAAAACATGCAGAATAGCCATTACCACACACAAATTGTTAAATTGGCAGTAGTCTCAGTGAAGCATAGCTACACTTAAATGCTGTAGTCATGTCTGGCACATCACCCTCCTGTCGTTAGGCTATTTTCCACTGTGTATGTTGTTTGAGGAATTTACAGATATCATCTGTGATGCTGTTTACCAAACACCAGATCCAGGTTCCACTCACAGCGACTGTCATGGGCAAACACCAACATGATGTTCCTAGATATTGTACTGTGTTTCCATGTGATTGGCTATGGGAACATCACCACAGCTGTTCCACATGCAATCAGCTAGAGGAGGACTGCAATAGGTGCAGAGGCCATCACCTGATCATGACCATCACTTACAAAACACAAGCTGCTGCTGAGCAGGTGTACAACTCCACATCCACCAGAGAGTGTGTGGAAGGGACAGACAGAGGCAAAGTACATCAGAGAAGGGCTTGGAGACTAAAACCTAAGCCTCATCTGTCACACACACAGGGGTTCAAACGCCTGACTGACTAGCCATTAATATTACAAGTGTATGCAGTTACTCCATGTGCCACATAGCTGACATGTTGGCGTGCTGTAAGAACATATATGTGTGCTGGTGAGTGACATCGACAACAGAGATATAGTAGATATACATTAGGTGTAGCACACATGGCTGTCCACATGAATGGATGTCATTGTCAACACAACCACACTCTCTAAGGGACTCAGACACATTGCCATACTTTGCCAGGTTCACAAATACACTTCCTAACTACTTAGTGTGCCACACTGCAATAATGCATAGGTACTACATGCACCACAGGGGATATCCTGAGGTTCTATGGCCTAGGGCATGTGAACGCGTCTGACATCAGTCGGTATGCCAATGGGAGTTATACTGGGTGTGACTTTGGTTGGGAGCATCATAACCCACATGCAGACACAAGATGCCAGTACTGACATGCATGTGTGCATTGCTTCATGGGTGTGTAGTGGTTGGCTGTGCAAGATGGCTGTACAAGGCTGGGTGAGGGGTAATCCTTGGCATCACACCACCCAACAATGGTGTGCAGTGTGGTTCAGGGGTGTAGTGTCTGCAATGTCCCACACAGATGGGTATTGTATGAACTGTCCTGTCATCCTGGTTACCATTGTGTATGGCCATCGCTTTGCAATGCATGCCATGTCTGTCTTTGATAGTCCTTGATATGAACATTGCCTGGGATCCCACAATAATGTACAGTGGCATGTACAAGTGTACCTGGTTTGGCTGGCACATGTTGTGTACACAGACTGTTGTCATCAGATATGCCAGTACTGGCCTGGTGTGGCACGACCTAACCTGCTAATAGACAGCAGGTTGACCCTGAACCTGCATTGATAGCATGATATGGGTATTCCCTGGTGTCAGTTGCATCTGTCCATACAGGGCTTGTGTGTAAGGCATTGTATGGCTTTTGTGGATCACATCTGATGGCACCACATATGTTGCAGGCATCCAGTGGGGAACATAATGAAGGCACATTGTCTGCGATTATGTGTCTATTCTACTGCCAGACAGGGTTCCATGCCCTCTGCTGTCCACTGCAATCACACCATGCCTACTATCTGTCATCAATGTGCAGGGTACTAGCAACATAGCGGGATATTCTAGGCAAGTGTGTTTGTGTATGACACATGAGTTCAGAATGTATTCCGGGTAATAGTAGGGTTGCACACTTTGTTCACCAGGCCCTTTGCCAGATGTAGGGGTATGGCTTGCCAACACAGTCCCTTGGTTGATTGACTTCTGTACTCCTCGTGAGGTGGACATTGTGACATATAATATGGACACCATATAGGAAAACTACAAAAACTGGTCCCCAACATGTCCAGTGGTTAGACACTCACAGCCACCTCCACACAGGCTCTGACTGTCTAACACACACACCCGCCATGTCTTGGAATACAACCCCTACCTAACTAGTTTATCACACTACAGCATTATGCAGTTACAGCACACGCTACAGAGATTACTGGGTTACGACAATTCCAGAGGTGCATTTCTAGGCGGGTGACATCAGCAGGATTGCCAAAGGTGAGTATGTGAATTGTAAAGAGTGTACATCCTCTAAAAAGCATTGTTTCTTTCTCAGGCAGACAGACACACACAGTTTCCCTGTCTTAGAATAGAACCCTTACCTAACTAGTTTATCACACTACAGCATTACACAGTTACAACACGCACTACAGAGAGTACTGGGTTACAGCACTCCTACAGGTGTATTTCTAGGTGGGCAACATCGGCAGGATTGCCAAAGCTAAGTGGTGATGTGGTGTAAAGAGTGTGCATCCTCTAAAAAGCATTGTTTTTTTTCATGCAGATAGACACACACACATTTGGTCTGTCTGGGATGAGAACACCTACCAAACTAGTTTATCACACTACAGCATGCACCACAGAGATTAGTGGGGTACAGCAGTCCCAGAGGTGTATTCATAGGTGGGTGACATCAGCAGGATTGACAAAGAAGGGCATTTCAAGTGTACTGTGAGCTGTATATGTTTGTTACCTGTGTGCACCCACTGCTTACTGTCACGAAAACACATTTACACCCGCTTACAACTGTCTTATTCAGTCCTAATTGACAGTGTCTACAAGGCATGCAGGTATTGAACCCTGGATCATGCACAATGCGGTCACTGGACTTACTACTAAGCCATCTGGGTTGTATATATGTATAATGGATTTTATAATGCACATCTTACTACAGGTATTCCACAGTACTGAAAATAAATGGGACGGTCACTTTGTGTACATATGTACAGTACCCTTGAATGTACTGTACTCTGTGAAACAACAAAGACAAGTCTACATCTGGACAACTGTCATAACTATATATATATATATATATATATATATATATATATATATATATATAATATATATATATATATATATATATATATATATATATATATATATATATATATATATATATATATATATATATATATATATACAGATATATATATATATATATATATATATATATATATATACATATACACAGACACACATAGCCATCTAACACTATCTCTCTCTCTCTCTCTTATATATATATATATATATATATATATATATATATACACATATCTGAACACCCTTTGTGACACAGAAGGGTTCCAAAAAGGAACAGCGTGTACACACAAAACAGAGGCATCTTTGTTTTATAACATTTAAATCTTAATCAGTTCACCAGAGAATGGATAGTTGTTGTGTATGTGGGATTTGAGGTGGGGAATGATGGCTAATGTAATCTACCTCAGGGATTGTGGAGTTTGGGTGGGGGAATGATGGGTATGGACTTACACCCCGGCGATCACTTCTGTGTCACTGCTCGACAGTGGCACAGGAAAATAACATACCCAACTGTAGTCATGTTTGACTGGGGCTCTCACTCCCACCAGTGGGGTCAATTTTGTAGACACCACTACAGATGGTCACCGTGGTGTGCAGAAAGACATTACACATGTATATGCCTGGCTACAGGGTAGCCACACACACAAACAAACACACACTTGCCAGTATTGTTCATACACAGCTTGCCTATGTAAAGGTAACTAGTACAGTAATGCATTTAAAAAGGCCCACAGAACACATACAATTACATTACCGATTCCACTTCTGAGCTGTGACATCACAGGACTGATTACTTGCAGGGGAGGGGAGGAGGGGCAAAGAGAGGTTTAGTAGTTGACAAGGATAAAGGCCACTGCAAAAGGTATCTTCGAATGGCAAACCCCACTGTCATGACAGGATGCAGACACAATACACATGACTCCAACCACTTGCTTACACAGGCATTTGCTGATACACACAAACACAGTTGATAGTGGTGGATCTGAACCTGCCTCTCTACAGATCATTATTATAGCATATGCAGTTACGAGACGCCACAGAGATTACGATTCCAAGGCAGCGAATGCCCTTCTTAGATTGAGGGCAACAACAGGAGACTGACAGTCACGATGTACATAGCTGTAAACCTGTGTGTTTAAAGTAGGTGGAATGTCACAAACCTGTATGCACAAACAAGACACATCATCTGCAGTAGTACATAGGTAGGCCTGAGAGGTGTAGCGTTGTAGCACAACAGGAACCTGAACTGAGTATGCCCATCTGTACCTGATAACTACTATCACTATACAGGGTTGCGGTCATGCTCATACACATAGAATCAAGTAAACTTGTTTGACGGGCTGACCTGGTTACAAAGTGACAGTGGGCATGCTCACACTTAGTAACACAGGCCGTCATGCACTATGACTACAACTACACAAGGTTATACTGGGCATGCTCACTAGTGCGCGCTTATTTACGTACTGACCTTAAATTACATAGGCTTTTGGGATGCACTTGATTCTAACCACAGAAGGCTACAGTGCATGCTCATACACTTATGTACAGAACACGTTGTACGGACTTTGGCTGCAAACACACACAGGTTTACAGCTATGCCACTTACTGTCACTATATATGCAATATTCTCATACTGGTTTACTACCAGATATCCGTATGTACCCATAAATTATATATCTGTGCCTGTGCTGTGTGATACACATGCATACATGTGCTACGAAGCACTGATATATATAAGGGCGATACATAATCATGCATGTGGACGGACAGACAATAGGTTAACTGGAACACACAGGCAGATGCTTCCCTACAGCATGTGTCACACACCTTTGCTGCCCTGAAAGGCATACATTGATAGCAGGTTGTGGACAGCGGCATTATACTTGGAACAGTGGTATTGTGCAAGACAATGTGTGAGCCACATTTCGTAATGGTACTGAGGTGCAGGTGTCAGATGACCTGTCCTGGCTGCTGTAGTAGTTATTATTAACAATGCTACACTCAAGTATATCTCACATTGATTATATATTAGCCAATGTCGCCGCCGTCCCGTCACCCACATGTGGCACTTGCCATCACACATTACCGCCAATTGCCAGTGATGCTGCGAAAGCGAGTGGCAATTGCCAGACCAAAACAAGGATCCAATGTCCTGCTGTTATTATGAGGTTGGCCAGTGTTCGTCATTCGGCTGTCATGACTGAAATGACAAGCCTTCGCCACATACAGAGCACATGCATCAATGTTTCAAGTGAGTGTGGATAATACCTAGGTCACATTTACCCATATAGTTCATTCCAAGGCAAATGTCACTACACAAGAAACACCCTGACACCTACAAGATAATTGCATTGTATGCTTATGCTAACCAGTGCTAGATGTGTGGCTTTTGTAATCCATTTGCTCAATGTAGAACCTATAATGGGGAATACTGACATCTGTGCAGTGAGGAACACCTGGCTGAAGGCTTTGTAGTGCACAATTGCACTACCACCATATAACTAAGATCCAGACATGTGGGCCATAACACTGGTATGGACCATTCCAGGTGGTGGTGTCCACATATTCATAAAGGCTACTCACATGTAAAGACCACAACTCCAACATAACTCATCACAGATCAGTCAGGTACAGATACAGGTGACAGTGGCAAATGCTGCATTTTCAGTTGTATCCTCATACACATCCACCACCTTGTCCCCAGACTACCAACACACATCCATATGTGGTATGACATAGTATGAGAGACCACCAGATAACCGATTGGTGGACTGTACCTTGGCCTACATCAACTGTGCAAAGTACCCATGTACAGACACAGCTGCATAATGTGTTATGCAATGCAATAATACCACTGTTTGTAACCAGCTCAGTTGTACACATACCAGGGTCCCTCAGTTGTTGTCAGCATTAACACAGTCGACTGTTGCTGTACACCAGTAAACAACACCCTCATGCTTGGATATGACCTAACTCTACCTGCCCTGAATATTTACATCCCACATTCATACAACATAAATGACATTACCATAGCTTTTTTTATCCTTTCTCCATACAGGTGGCTACAGTCATTACACACATGCACATGGCAGATAGCATGCTAACAGTACATAAGGTTTGATATCTATGTTAACAGAGGTAATATTCCCTCTCTACTGGTCACCCATGACACCTATCATATCATACAACAACCCATGTGGCATGTATGTCATTAGACATGTCCACCTAATGCAATGCCTACAAACATATCCAAATAACAGGACTGTAGGACCTACACAAGGCCTGTACTGACAGACCCAGGGAAATCCATCTCTGCTCTGTATGTTCCTGAGTAGTCACAGGTGATATGTTCATGACATGTACAGCCATGTGTGCCCACAGCTCCTACATATACCCCATGTCAACAATTGCAAGCCATGCATGCTGTGTGCTGTCTGGACATTAGCCTTAGTACCATAGTAGCCAGTACATGCTGGGGTGAGATGTTTACAAGCCACAGACCTCGCACATACTTTAATGGGTGTACCTCCTAGCTCTAACAGAGCACATTGCTGGCACTCTTCCAGTAAATATGAGGCGTGTGTGGCAAATATGAAGTGCTCACTGTTGACCATTACATTGCCCTGGCTTCATCATGGCACTGTCAAGTAACAGTTTGTAGGAGAATGACATGGAATAATGCTGTGTGTGTCTTGCTGATATGTGCTGTTGTCATATATGTACACTTGGCTACTTGGTGAAGGTGGTTGTATCCTACCAGTACATGAATACAATATCCATTATGGTGTAATGCTTGGCTATGTTTCACACATGGCGTGGGGAAGGTCTGGAATGTATCCTCTTGACCTGCTAGTCCACTTACTGATGTAGACCGCATATGTGTACATGTATTGATGTTTGTTTAGATTCCATGTGTGTGCAGTGTCTGATGTTTGAAGGTGACTGTTGTCTTAGTACATCATGCTGTTGCAATACAGCCTCAACATTGCCAACTGTATATGGTGATATGCTCAAAGTACAGTAAGCTGTACATGAGGTATGGACAGATGTTTGGACATGACTACTAAGTGGTGGGGCTACTTTGCAGATGAATGATTACTGAGGACAGCTCACTGGTGTGTTACAACCATTCCTACAATAACCTGTGTAACTGCTAAGGTCTGGTTTTGTTAATTGAAGTGGAAGACAGACAATGTAGAATCCAGTAAGGGTGACACTGAAGGCAAACCTTCTGACACCAGTAACAGTAATACTTCCCCTGTGCATATATTGGCTATACAGGTTGGTCATAAGTTGCAAGTGACAGTAAGACAATTTTTTGTGATG
>NW_025052512.1:0-5482 GCF_019279795.1 Protopterus annectens | reverse complement strand
TGTACACTTGCGAATGCTTGCTCCTAGCTAAGCTAACAAATAATAGGCTAGAAATAAGGCTTAATTGTGATACGAACTCTGAATGTTCGCACTGCTTGGCTGAATGAAGGTACCAAAGCGCCTTCAATGACCACTGCACACAGGTTCTTTGAATTCAACTGTCACACCATTACAAGCCAGTGTATGATGTGGCTATCACACAGTTAACCAATTAATAAATGATGGCTATCACCTGATCAACAAAATAACTATGATGTGTCTATCCCAGCACTGCCAAAACAGGGTGTGTATGTATGTGACACCCTGCTGGCCCGATAATCCAAAGAGCCTCAATCCTCACACCACTGGCTAACTTTTAGTGAGGGATGTTTTAAAATTTGGAGGACACAAGTACACACACAGTAAAAGTGGTACAATTTCTCTTAAGAGCACACAGAGATCTGCTGATCACGGTCTGGGCTGGTTCACCTTGCCTCTTTTCTCCAGATCCCCAATAAGACTCCCCCCACTGGCACAGCAATGTAGGGTTAAGATCTCAGCTTGGTGGTCAAGCCAAAGCCTCCAGAGCAACACTTATCTGTCCAGCACGGTGGCTTGTGCATTGTCCCTGCTCAAGTAGCTGGCACACACACACACACACACACACACACACACACACACACACACACACACACACACACACACACACACACAGCTTTTGGATTTGATTTATATATGTAAACACACAGACACTCCTGGGGAAGGCTGGCACAGGTTTACTAGCTATGCCCCCTTCTGCCCAAACTATAAGGTAGTTATCACTGCCACCATCCACAACTTATCAGATACTCTAAGGCCCTTACAAAGGGTGCCTAATCCTACTGTGTAATGTTACTATTATCCAAATGGTAAGTGTGACTAAGACTGAGGCTATTTAGGAATTGGCCTTGGCGAGCTAAGACTGAGAGCTATTTAGGAGTGAGATGCTGGCCACAGTGTCACCAAATACATATGCAAGTACTTTAAGAGCTAACATATCTCTAAACAAACCAGCCGCAATTAAAAGGTTTAAATATATTTAATAATAAATAATAAACCAAATAGACAATACTCAAACAACACAGTAACTACAGAGTTCAGAATCACAGGAAATATTTTAAAACAACATTGCAGGACAGTCTCAAATAAATACAGAAAACATCTAAACTAATCTTTATTGTGTACCTATCTGTACCTAAAGAGATACTATGCCCTAGTTACTTAATATTAGCAAGTGCAGATGTTGATGATGAGTAGATGTTTCCGGGTCAAAGACAAGATACAAAATGCAAAGTCTGTCTCTGAGAGAGTTCTTAAATTACTATCAAACATTACTGCTGGGTTAGCTCTGATGACATCACTCTTTGTCATCTGCCTTCAGTTCCCAGGCTAACAGAAACTGAACAAAATTTTAGCATCTCTGTGTGAGAAGTACATATCTGTCAGATATTTGCTCAGAACTGGAAGTCGTAAAATAATTAAACACTTTTATATTTTAAACCTAGTAATTGTTTCTGTTTCAAGACAATAGAAAAACATCTAGCTCTAGACATTATGTCTTCTTGCTGAGCTGAAACTGAGATAACACAATCATAAAACACTTTTAATTTCAACGTATTTTTCTTGAAGTTTTGCAAGTTAACTTTGTATGTTCCAGCTTCTACTATTAAAACATACATTTTTACAGGTATATAGTTTATATACATTTCAGTTCTTTTCCAGTAGAGTACACTGTGGCTACATTCTTGAAGTTCAGTACTTTACACACACTTCTGCACCAGTAGTTTAATATACACATAACATATAGTTCTCTTACATTTGTAAGACAAGCATATGAATCATATTAATAGTCACAAATGACATATGGTTATTTACAAAATTCCAAATAGCTGGGCTGGCAGTGTCACAATACTCCTCAAGACAAATTTACTTTAACATGCCCATGCCCTATTGACCTAGTACAAACACACAAAGCTGTGTACACTTTCTGAAAATGAAGTTTAACCCTCCAGATAGGAAAAAGTGTCCCAAATTGACAGCTGCACCCACAGTCATAACCTAATCTAAGATTAAGTTTACCAGTGCTAAAGCACAGGTGGCAGCCAGTGTTACCACTTATGGCTGCTGTCTGTTTTTTTTTCTTGTCCCTATTCCCTTCAGAAGTTTGAAAAATAGCTTGTATGCCATATTACAAATTTTATTGAGCTGCAACTTTTGATTTTGTGTTCTTAAGGTTCTAGACCACATACCAAGTTTCCTTGTGTCTTAATTAGTTCCATTTTGAGTAAGCAACATTTGCTTCCAATTAGGGTTCTGACTCTTATTTTGAATCATTTGAATCAGCCTTAACTGTGCTGCATTATATTAAACATGCAAGCTTGGTAGAACTAGCCCTCCAGGTTATATGATGCCACTGCTTTCTCTGACCTCCCTCTCACTTGTTTTCTGTCCAAAATTAACCTTCTTAATTCCTTCTGGAGAGTTTCCTGGCTCAGAAAAATAAATGTTTAGCTTAGTAATATGATTTGTAGGATTATGAACATTTTTATGGCATATAAACTATCCTGTTCATCATGTTTATCACTGCTGCAGTTTCTTTAGCTGTATGGGTTATATCCTACATAGGATATAACAGCGGCCCAGCTTCCAAAGTTTCAGGGCACCTTTCACATGCCCAAACCATCAGTCAGCTCAAGCTGGGTTGAAAAAAGGCAGGTTTGGGTGCCAAGCCATTCAGAGCTTTCCTGCCTCTGATGAATACACTCCTCTGAGGTTTTCAATGACTGATGGTTGGGTCATGTTTTTCATTTGCTGGGCAGATATAATGCTATGTTTAAGCTTGGAGTGTGTGTTTTAATGGACTGTTGTGAGACAGTATTGAACTTTTAAATGGCAGTGTACTTTTTTCCTATTAGTTTAAAAGTTGTTTAAAGAAATTAATAACCATTTTTTTTGTTGTTGAGAATTTTTTTTTTTTACTTTTTGGGACTGCAAGTGCTATAAAGTTATTTTACTGTGTTTGTTGTGAAAAAAAGTTACTTTTAATTTTTACTGTTTTTTGCTGCTTGTTTTCCCTGGGAAACGGGCATCATTTTTGGCTTGACCATGGAACAAACTACTGGTCCCATGGTCCATCCTTCTTCCACCCACAAAAAGATAAAGTTAAGCAAACAGCCTTTGCCCCCAAAGCAGGCTAATGGTTTGCCACAACCATTGTTTGTTCTGCAGACCACTCATCTTTTACCATGGATCCCTCTGTTATAGCACATACAGTCCCTAGGGGCCAGGGTTTAGCTGCATCCTCTGCAGCTGTTGTTGTCCCTTTAGTGGACAAGGAAGAACCACTGTTGTTAGTGCTGGGATAGGGAACAGGGACTTCCCTTTTGTGCACATGCCTGGGGAAACTGCTGTTGCTATTAATAACACTGTTGACCCTATTGTTTCTGCTAAAAAAAAACAGAAAACTAAACATATATTTACTGCTACTCAAATATCCTTAGACAGGAATAGTTAAATGGGTCTGTCTCAGAATTTAATTTAGGTTATTGAGCCTTCTTATAAGGTAGTTTCAGGTAAAAGAAAGAGGGATGTTTCTTTTCCTAAAGAGATTCAGGATAATAAATCTGGACAGGAAGATGAAAAGACAGCTACAGAATGTGCTCCTCAGATTTCTGACTTAGACTCAGAAGAGAGCTGAGTTTATGATTCTCCCCTATCTGGGTTTTTCTTTTGTTCAGATGATTTCCAGAATGTTCCGACATTTTCAGTGAGAGAACATAGAGATTTCTTAACCCCTCAGGAAATACCTTAGGCTGTTGCACATTTTTCAGTTCTTTCATCTTTGGAGGATGTGTGTGTTATTGCCTGCATTTTCCCTGATAGTCAGATAGCTGCACCTATAAAGGCAGACAGATTGGAAACATTTCCTCAGTCTATTAAATGTTTACACAGTCTTCCCAAACTTGACCCATCGGCTATAGCTTTAGTTAATCCTACTGCTGCTAAACAATTCAGTTAATTCCAATCCTACACTTTCTGATAAGGATGGAAAATTATTGATAAAAAAATTAAATGTTGTGACTCACCTCAAGCAGTTAGAGTTCAAATATCTTGTTTTTGTATCCATAAACATTCTACTTAATTTATTGTTTTTGGTAGAAAACCTTTTGTTGGGGGAATAACTGCATTCCATTGAAGTACCTGATTGGCTCTTCCTTTATCTCTGTTCTCCAGCTACTACAGCCTTTGTGGCTCCAAATTAAAAATCAGTTTTCTGCCCTCATGTTCCGAGAGAAATCAACTCCCCCATCTTCTTCACCCTTTAATAAGGTACATTGCGTTTTTGAGTTTCTTTACAGAACCTGTCTGTTATTTCATTCTGGTTCAACCTTGTACTACAAACACTCAGAAATTAGTGTCTACTGTGTTAAAATCTGGCTAAGTGTTGTTTATTTATTTGACATTTGTTTACTGGAAAAGTCCAACTGGAAAAGTTACCCTAAGCGGGTTGGAGAAAAGTTCCAAAATCACAACCTTTCAAAAATCAAGAGCAGATATTTTAAGTCACAAAGTGTCATGTTACACTACAAAACATGAGTGAAAAATGTTGCTATGAGAAAAAACATAGAACATAAGTTTCATAGTACACTGCAATTAAAAGCAACTATATGAACTGGAGAAAATATGTGAGGAGTCAACAGTCATATTATTTGTTCCATAGATTAGTATGCAATAGATTACATGATTAGAGCTAGCGAGGGGAAATTGAGTGATGTCTTAGTATGAAAGATGGTGTTCATATTATGGTTATAGAAGGAAGAAGGATGGAGAGAAAAGGAGATTATAAGAAGAGTGCAGGGTAGGGTGTCTTCAAGCAGCTTAGGTAAGTAGGGAGGAAAGAGAAATATGTAGAGGAAGGGTCTGCAGAGATGAAATGGATCAGGTAAGGAAGTGGGAAAAACAAAGTAATGGAGTAGGAGGTTGGAAAGGGTTGTGAGGTGTAATTTAGCTTAAAGGGGGTGAGTGAAAATACTGAGTAAGTTCAGCCAGGATTGTCACAAGAACAGGTCCAGGATTTTGTAAAGCATTGTTTTATGGAGCAATTAAAGGTGAGTAAGTTGGAAATAGTTCTGGTGGTTAGAGGTCAGGAGTTCCATTTTTTTTTTTTTTTGCTACTGAGCATATACTTTGTCCGAGGGATTATATATGGTTAATTTATGGTGAGAAGCTGTTTGTTTTTTGATCTAAGAGTTCTTTTTAGGAAATATATGTTGATTAAAGGGGTAAGACCTGGCCAGGCGAATGGTTTCTGGATGATTTTATGTATTGTTATAAAATGGATATAGGAGAGGTGGAAGGGGAGTTCCAGCCAGCTAAGGGTTTGCAGAGCTTTACAGTGATGGGGAAAGGAGGATGAATTAGTAGCCAACTTGGCAATTTTTGTGGATTTTTTTATGGTGATTGT
>NW_025052511.1:0-11018 GCF_019279795.1 Protopterus annectens | reverse complement strand
ATAAAGTTGGGAAACACCCCCAATTCCACACTCTCATGGCCTCTGCAAAGGATGGACTTGTTCCCCTGTTTGTTCAGGTACACGACTGACATGTTGTCGGAAAGAATTGAGATAGTGCCCTTGGGAAGAGAGCTGTGAAGTGCTTGCAATGCTAGTAGCACCGCTCTCATCTCCAGAACATTTATATGCAAGTGTACCTCGTGTTCCTGCCACGTGCCTTGGACCGTTCTGCCCAGATAATGCCCCCCCACCCTGTCTGGGAGGCGTCCGTGGTCACTGTGGCAGTAGGGGGCGGAGGATTCAGGGATCTCCCTTTGTTCAGATTGGGTGAATGAAGCCACCAACGCAGATCCTGTCGGCATTGTTCCGTTATAAGAATCGGATGAGACAGAGGGAGCTCTTGAAAGGACCACTGGACCGAAAGAAGCCACTGTAGTGTCCGCATATGTAGCCTGGCCAGGGGTACTAGTAGGATGGTGGCCACCATGGAACCTAGTAACTGAAGAACTAGTCTGGCTTGGACCTTTTTCAGAGGTAATAAGGCCAAAACTTGAGCCTGTAGCACTTTTATTCTTTCTGTAGGAAGGAAAGCCCTCATTTCTATGGAATCTAGCTCTGCGCCGATAAATGCAACACGTTGTGATGGCAGCAAGACAGATTTTTGCCAGTTGAAAGTAATCCCTAGGAGTTGACCCAAGTTGATGGTGGCCTCCGTGGCTCGAACAAGTAGATGCCTGGTGGGGGTGGTGAGAAGCCAGTCGTCTAGGTAAGGAAACACCTGGAATCCCAGGACGCCTCAGGGTGAGTAGTCACCACTGCCTGACACTTAAACACACTGGGCTGTGGTGAGACCAAAAAAGGGCAGGGCCCTGTACCCTCTGTTGAAATGGCCAGGCTCCAGCCAGCTGCAAGGGACCCCTGAGGCCTCTGAGCCACCTGATGTAATACAGTATCCCTTTGAGATCGATGGAGCATGATTCCAAAATTTTCCTGAACAAGGGAAATGGTTTGGAAGAGTTAATTCATTTAAACTTGGGAATTCCTAGGATGGAAGTTGCAGTTTTAAACAAGCGAAGATATCCAGGATGGCCTCAAGTCCCCTGTTCTTTTCGCACCAAAGGTGAAATTCCCTTGAGTGTTCCTGATCCAACTGGTCTGAGGGACTGGTTGGATGACTCTTTTTCCAACAGCTTTGAGACTTCTAATGCTGCTTTGGTCCCTTTGACTGGGTGGAACATCTGGGACTCCCTTGGGTGGTATATGTGGAGGGGGAGATAAAGGGAATGGTGTAACTCCTCCTGCACAATTGGGCAACTCTAATCCATCCTGAGTGATGTTTTCCCCCCAGGCTTGCAGATGTTTTGAAAATGACCCCTGTAGCTGGTTCCAGAGAGGCACAGTCGGGCAGTCCCTCAGGGACGCCTAGAGGAACCACCTAAAGAACTCATGTGTCTCCTGAGTTGCGTGAGCCTCCCTGCCCCAGGGCCTCCCCGCCCCAGTATAACATCTTCAGGAGTAATTCCCCCCTCCCCTTCTGCCTCCTGGAGGGGGGGTCACCATGCGATGGTCAGGAAAAGAATTCTGAGACTTCCCTGAAATCATTATGGCTTTCCTCCTCTCCCCTGCACCTTGGGATAAGGTTCTGAGGAAAGCAAAACATGGGCCCCAACGGCAGACACAAGTTCACTCCCTCTTGGGCTCACCTCTGTCTGTGAGAGTGTCTTTCACTTCTAAGGGTCCAAAGAGGGAGGACCCGTCCACTGAGCGGTCCATGAAGGAAGACCTGAAGGGTTCCACAGAGTGATACATTAGGCACATCCAGCAGGCTCTTCTGTTCTCCCCTGAGGGCTACACCTGGAGCTAGCTGGTTCCCTGGCCCGCCCCTGGCTGCATAGGACATGAGCCTCATGGATGAGTTAACACAGAAGACAGGGTAGACAGCTCAGCATTGACAGTCCGGTTCACCTTCTCGCAAGTTACCCAACAGAGTATCCACAACCCCGAGAGAGATCTCTTTGGAGCCCCGTGAAATGACACAGATAACTAGCAACTGCAAAGTAAAGGTTGCTGAGACAGATGCCTACACCATCCATACCCTAGACCCTTGTTAGGAGGATGAACGGAAGCAGAAGCCTCTCAACTTCTTGCTGAGTGGCAGATCCCACCACACCATGGCATATACAGGAACCTTCATGAAAATTCTTCTAGGAGGCGAGACAAACTGTTGGGGTGGCTAAAACGTTCCAGAGTCAGGAGGCCCTAACACCTTCGACAAATAAGGTCCAACAGTTCATCAAGGGGGAGACACAGGAGGTGGGAAAATGGGGTCTAAGGCCTTGAGGGAAAGACTGACTCAGAGGTGGTTTTGAGGCCAGTTTGTCCAAAATCTCCAGGATGTTGAGAACAGATATCATTGAGGACGACTTTGCACTCTGCACCTATCAAGGGCCAGTGCCCATCGGGGAGTCCCCATCTGGGAGTCTATGCTTCCTCTTCACAGCTTCTTCTGGGAGGGTTCTGTGCGGGCGACTCTGAAGGGTCTCAAAAGCAGGAGACCCACACATGGGGGGCATCCTCAGGCCTCTCAAGCCCCACTGCCTGCAGATAGGGGGGCATCAGAGGCCTAGCTGCGTCCGGGGAAAAGGAGGCTGACTGAGTACAAGCTCTCTCACTGAAGACTGGCTAGTATCTCGTGGCCCCAAAGGTGATCTACCCAGAATCTGAGGAGCGACCGCCTCCAAGACCACAACCGGAACACAGGGGTTCCCTGTATTGAAGCACCAAGAGGGAGACTCGAGCTGAAGTCTGCAGTCTGATATCCACCTCGGGTCCGGACCACCGATTTAAACCCGAAAGTGCTGAAACCACTGATGGGATCAAAGGGTTGAGCCGAGGTCGGAGCTGAAAACTCAAAGGGGGCTCTCGGAGCTCACCAGACCTGCACCGACCAGAATACCTGGGCTCCAATGACACAGAGGTGATCGGAGGAGGGCCCACAGAACCAACACATGACAGGCTCCGAGCCGACTGGGCTGGAGCTGAGAATAATTCTCAACACTGACACTGGAGGAGCCTCTGCACCACCCTATCCAAATCCCGAATCAGACAACCTGGAGGACTTGGGGACACAGAAGGGGGTCGAGTAGTCTTCAAAGTGAACTCAAACACAGCCAGAGAATGTCTCCTAATCAGTTCCAAGACAATTGGAGCTGAGGTTGGCTCCAACACAACAGAAAACCTCTCTGGCTCCTAAAGGCAGTTGAACTGAGGAAGCCGTCTTCAGGCAAACCGACAGCATCTTCATGCGGCCTGAGACCATTAATGGAGCTGAGATAGAAGGTAACAGTCTTCGATCTTTTATCTGATGGCTCGCCATCAACTGGACAGAGACGGAGATCTCTTTTTTGTTTTAGATTTCCCGCTAAGGGAAGAAGACGCCAAAGCTTCTTCAAAGGCAGGTTTTTACCAGGCCCCTTGAGAATCAACTTATTTTTCTCTCTTGCAACACCCTTGAACTAAACGAATGACACACACTTTGCAGTGACCTTTGCAAGTGTATAGCACCCAAGTACAGTACACACAGCATGGCATGTGCCATCAGTGCTAAAGACATCTTATATGAACATTTGGTGCACTTTTTGAACCTGTAGAAGGCCTATGTTCCTTCTGATCTTTGCCTTTTGACATTTTAAAGCCACACAAAATCGACACCAACACAAAGGGACGAGAAGGACTCTAACTCCAAAATGCTCCTAAAAAGAAACCAAGGAGACACATTGAACAGGGCTAAGGCCATCTAACTTAAACAGGCCTAGCCCGCCAAACACAAGTATACCACAACTACAATTATCAAAGGAAAAGGTCACAAAAACACCCAGACGACAAAAACGTAGCTATTAAAATAGCTTTTGGTTGGAAAATATTCCACAGAAAACTAAGTAAATAGTTCAATAAAGTACTTAGCCACAGCCAAGCTTGAGACCATGTCTTCACTCAACAAGTGGCAAACGAGATCTGGGGATTTGGGCATAGTGCATCCTGGGATACAGGCTTAGTCCAGCCAATTAGAGACTTCATGCTATTTATAGCAGTCGAGTCGGCCTGTCAGTAATGAATGTAGGCGAGATAGGACCACATTACATCGCCTGTTAAAGAAAATGCAAAGATCAATTCACGTAAGGTTCAGCAAGGCATTCTTTATTACTTGCAACAAGGAGACAAAGTATCTAGGTACAAGGTTTGTCTGATTTTCAATAGCTCAGCCTGCTGCTTTTATACAGTTCTTTGCACGTACACAGCAGGTGCTTAGCAGATAATTCTGACTTACAAAAACATCTCTCAGAATTTAGCTTGACCACAGGGCTTGCCCTGTCAAACCCAGTTTCTGAGTAATGGTCCTTTAACTGTCTCTTCTTGACACAACACTTATCTGTTGCTAGTGTGAGGCCACTATCTCAACATTCCATAGCAAGAACAACAGACTTTCAGGCGTCAGCAGCTTTTACAGGGACCGCCAGTATTTACACATTTTACATAGAATAAATGTATTAACTCTTAAACCTTTAGGTGCAGAATTGTACACTATACAATTTGTACATTTCTCTAACATTTACCCCCTTTTAATACTTTATTCTTATTGTTTAATGAGTCTAAAACAAGTCTATTTCATCTCTTGACCATTTCCATCCAGGGCCTTGCAGTCAGAGAGTCATTCAGCTTAGGCTCAAGAAAGCAATTCTTCTGCTTCCAATTTTAGTAGTTCTTCATATTCAGTACTTTGTTGGTACAAGGTTTTTGTGACTGAGGCATCAATAGTGCTTTTTACCAGTCCACACATGCAGGGGACACAACAGCATCCACAAAACATCAATATCGCTGCTCCAATGCAGATGGCGATCAAGAGATTCATCAGGACACTGCCCCATTCCCCAAACTATCTCTGGAAACAGTCTGTTAAAGGATTTTGATCTGGCTTGGTCAAGGCAGTTACTTGCTGAATCATTTTGAGATGGCTATTTATTTTGTGTTCGTTGTCTGGAATAAAAGAACAGCATTCCACCTGGATTAAAGTGCAAGTACCTCCCTTTGCCACCAGGCTGAAATCAAGAGCCACACGATTTTGAAGTACTACTGCTCTCATAGCTGTCAGTTCATCAGTCACTAATTCTAGGGCAAAGAAGGTTTGTTGCTCAATGTTTCAAGCAGCTTGGACAGCTTTCTCAGTTCCCAAATTGATTTTACTGCTCCGTACTGAGGTATTATGCCGGCCCAAGATATGACGTCATCATCGAGATCCATGTGCGCCAGTCCTTTGTCACTGATGTGAGCCAGATCATGGTGATATATCCATGATGCATCAATCTGGCCTACTGGATTAGTAGGCTTTTTTACCTCTCGAACGTTTTGGATCTTTCCTCGAGGTAAAGCCGTCGTATGTCTGATAGCTGGGACCAAGTAACCCAGGAAGCAGCTGCCGGACCAGTTTCCCGGTAGCCATTTGTATGCTTTTCTTCCGTACACAAAATAACAATCTTCCACTTTAACGATGATGTTGATAAACTTAAAGTGATCCCCAAAGTCCTGCAGTCCTCAGAACATATTCCAATAGACAGTTTCCATTTCCTGGGCAAAGTTAGCTATAGAGTTTTTAACAAGTTTTCTTATAGATGAGAAATTTGCCACACAACCCGAATTGCCTGCAGTGCAGTTATAAACCACTGTTTTGTAACAATGGCTCCACCCTAACCTAGTTTTACCAAGTTTTTGAAAACACACAGTTCCGTTTTAACAGAGGGACAGTTGTAAGGCGACTGCATTTGCAGCCGTGATATTAGCCGTATTGTTCAACAAGCTTGTCCATGTCTCGGTGACATTTAGTGGAGATGCCATTAAAGGTAATCCTCCATGTGCAGTTGGTATAGCTGCACAGATCCAACAATTTGAAACATTAAGGGTATCTGCATATGTGTACTTGATAGCCTGATATCTGTTGAAGGCAGGATGCCATGCTGCACGCTTGCTAGGTTCAGTAAATGTGGCAGAGAAGAGAACCAGCCATAGCAGGAAAACAATGACCACAATAACAGTCAGTAAAATTGCCACACAATGCTTTTGTGGAAATGGTTGTCGTTCCAGTACTCTATCTTCTCCGGTTCTCCCAAAAAGATGGAATTCAATTTTCTTCTCTGGTGCAATCATTTTCACATTTGGGGTTTTCTTGATCTTTTTCTCTTCCCTATAGGACCTTAGCACTGATGATTGCTTCACTGGGTTTGAGATGGATCAGTTCCTATTGATCTGACCCCCCTTTGTAACCAGACTTTTGTGCTTAGGGTCCCGGTGGAGAGGTAAGATCTTTACCCAATTCGAATTTCTTCACTAACTCGCAGTGTGTCAGATGGATCCACGAAGCTCCTTCTGCAATCTTGACTCCAGTCGGTGTCGAAAGAAGCACCTGGTAGGGACCTTCCCACTTCAGTGATGCCCAGTTCTTCCTCGTCATGATTTTGATCCACACCCAGTCTTCTGGCATCACTGTTACTTCCTGCATCTTAGTCTGCTCTGAACCTGAAACAGAATTAGACTGAAACAGATATTTAGAATTTAACAGTTTCTTCAGCTAATGTAAGATCAGCTTCCTGGTCTGAAGGCATGAGAGGTTTCCATTGGGGTGTACAATATGCCCTTCCATACAGTTTCTCTTATGGGGTCAGCCCTTTTGCTGAGGGAACTGTTCTCATGTTCAACAGTGCCAGGGGTAACCAGTACAGCCAGGTTTTCCCAGTTTCAGCCATTAGTTTCCTCAGTTTACTTTTAAGTATACCATTATGTCTTTCGACCAACCCTGCAGACTGAGGATGATAAGCACAGTGATTTTTTAGAGAAATACCAAAAAACTTACTTAGCTGTTGTATAGTTTGGTTTACTAAGTGTGTTCCGTGTTCACTATATATTCTCTCCGGAATGCCAAACCTGGGGATAATTTCTTTCACAAGAACCTTTGCTACTGTAGCTGAATCCGGGTTCCTGGTTGGAAAAGCTTCCACCCACCTTGAGAACATATCTATAATGACAAGGCAGTACTTCTTGTTTTCACATTTATTTAACTCTATAAAATCCATGCAAATGGTGTGAAATGGGCATGGAGGTGTGGGGAAACTCCCTTGATTGGGCCGTACTGCTCCTTGTACATGATATTGATTGCAAATTTGACATGCTAAACAAAAATTTTTAGAGTAGTTTGAAAATCCATATGCAGTGAACACCTGGTTCACTATCTGTACCATTCCCCATGTTGAGACATGGCACTGCCCATGGCTCAATAATGCTGCATAAGAAAAAGATTAGAGGGTAATATTGGTTTCCCTTCTTTTGAGATGTACAAACTGTCTCTGAAGACGGCCCCCTGTTTTAACCAATGCCTTTTTCCTACCTGTGTGGTCAATGATTGCATTGTCTGTAGCATGTCCAAATTTAAACTTTCAGAGGGTTCTAAATCTTCTACAAGGTGTAAACAAGCTTCTGCGGCTGCTTGCTCTGCAGCAGCGTCAGCTCTTGCATTACCTTTTGAAATATCATCCTGCTGTTTTGTGTGAGCTGCACATTTGCAGATAGCTAAACACTGAGGCAATTGAATGGATTTTAAAAGATCTAATATGAGCTGTGCATGATTTATAGGTGTACCAGTTGATGTAATCATACCTTGGTTTTTCCATTGCTGTGCAAACACATGCACCGTGGAAAAGGCATATTGATGGTCAGTAAAAACATTTGCATGCTTACCTTTAGCTAAAATACATGCACGAGTGAGTGCAATCAATTCTGCCTCCTGTGCAGACAAATGTCGTGGTAAGGGTTTTGCCTCGATAACCTCTGTGTCGAATACTACAGCATAGCCCACTAGGTTCTGTCCTGCTGGGTTCTTTTTGCATGACCCATCTACATAATATGTTAGATCAACATCTGTCAAAGGTATATCTGTGAGGTCTTTTCTAGGTAATGTCATCTGCTCAATCTCCTGTAGGCAGTGATGTGGAGTACCATCTACAGGGGTAGGGAGTGGAGCTGACGGATTCAGGGTTGTGCATCATTCGATTGTCATGTGAAGCTGGCTCAGCAAAACAGTCATGCAGGAGAGATGTCTAGCTGGGGAAAGGTATGTTACCTTTTCTTGTAACAAAATAATTGCTACTGCATGAGGGACCCTAAGGGTGAGTGGATGAAACAAAACCACTGAGGCCGAAGCCTGCACTGCCATAGCAGCTGCAACAACTGGTTGAACACAGTGGGGTAAGGACTGTTGCCACTGGGTCTAACTGTGATGAATAGTAAGCAATGGGATGTTACTTATCCCCATGTTGTTGCATCAGGACTGATGTCATGAAACCTTGCTTACAGTCTACTGTTTGAAAAAAGTGCTTGTGATAATTTGGTAACCCCAAGACAAAAGAGGACGCTATTAACTGTTTCAAGTTACAAAAAGCTAAATCCGCCTCTGGTGTCCAAATCACCGGGTCCTGTGCTGCCATTGGCTTTTTGTATATAAGGCCAGACAAGGGTACCACTTCCAAAGCATAGTTTGGAATCCAACTTTGACAGAAGTTAGTCATACCCAAAAAGGACATCATTCCCTTTTTGGTAATGGGTTTTGGAGCCTGCAAAATAGCTATTTTTCTATCCTCATCCAAGTTTCTACCTCCATCAAATATTATATAGCCCAAATATTGGACCTGTTCTTTCCAGAGTTGCAGTTTTTCCTTATTCACCTTGTGTCCCTCAGCAGCTAAAAATTGTAGCAATGCTGGCATGTCTTCTCGGTAAGCTTGTAAAGTGGGAGCTGCTAATAAGATATCATCTACATAAAGCAGGATTTGACTATTTTTCGGTGGGCTAAATCTTGCTAAGTTACTTGACATCTTTTGTGAGAATATCGTGGGGCTCTCACAATAACCCTGTGGTAGTCAAGTGTATGTGTATCTTTTACCCTGAAATGTAAATGCAAACCAGAATCTACTGTCCAGATGTATCGAAATTGAGAAAAATGCATTACTAATATCTACGACAGAAAAATATTTCTGATGGGGTTATAACACATTTAAGAGTGTATGTGGATCAGGTACCGTAGGTGCCCTAGGTATTACTGCCTCATTTACAGCCTGCAGGTCTTGAACCATGCTCCACTCCCCATTTGCCTTTTTAACTGGGAACAAAGGTGTGTTACATGGTGAATCAGGAGATTCAATTAACATACCACCTTTGAGGAGTGCAGCTACAATGGGCTTTAGCCCTTCCTCTGCATCTTTTCTCAGCGAGTATTGACGTTTTTGAGGTCTAAATGTTGATTTTGGAGTAATCACCACTGGTCCTGCCGTGCGAATAAGGCCTACATCTGATTTCCCTGTTGACCACAGTTTGTCTGGAATACCTTTCAGGGCATTCTCTTCCTCCTTTAACAGGAGTATTTGTCAAGTATTTTTGTGAAAATGCAGGTGTACTGCTGGCTTAGTTTGAGTTACTCAGTTCAATTTTTGTACCTGTACTCCCTGCTCCGAGAGTTCCTCCCTGGTCTGTTTTTCCCATCTGATAATCTTCCTGCCCAATTCTACCCTTTTTGTGTTTCTGTCTTTAGTGAAGCTTACATGTGGTAGGAGGTCAGATTTGTAAAGTGCTGTTATTTCTTTAGGCAGAGAGCAGCTGGCTATGCTATTTCCCATTGTGTCCCAGTATAGGTTACGTAACACTAGCCTTGCTGTGGGTTATTTAAACAGCTTATCTCTGTAGTCTTCACCTGGCCCATGTGTGTCACAAAAATACAGGGTGCAGTGCAGTAATGGCTGCTTCTTAATATCTAATGAGGGAAATTTACTAATGGCCAAATCCATTAATTCTTTGGTTACAGTTCCTGGGCCGGTAGTAACCAGGTCCTGACTGTACCAGTAAAACATCTCACCTCTTGACTGTACTACGCAGGCATCATGCACTTCGCAGATGTCAGTCTATCATTGTGCTTGCATCCCTTGTATAGTCGGAACCACCGCTTATGCCAAAATAACTGCATCAAGTCTCTGCCTAGGAGATTTATTGGGCATTTTGCAGACACTACAATTTTGCTTCTCTGCGTCAACCCTGTTACAGGATCTGTGATTATAATTTTGTGTGAGAGAGGCTCCTGGTATAGCTGCCCATTTGCAGCCTTAACAAATATGTAATCTGAAGACCGCGGTACACCCTGCAATCTCGAGGGATGTATCAGGGTCCGTGAAGCCCCAAAATCACACAAAAAGCTAACCTCTCTCCCTTCCACCAAGTGTGACTTCTGGCTTGGTATCTGCTAAAAAGAGTTCCAAGCACAGAAGTGCCAAGTCTAATACCTCATCACTTTCATTTTCCTTGTCGTCCCCCCACCATCCTGTGCTTCCTCTATTCTTGCCTCTACATTACCATTTATCCTGCTTTGTATTGTGGGTCTTTCCTGTGCTTCCTGACTATCATCAATACATAGTCAGTCATCACCTTCTCTGTTCTCTCGTCTCTTCACCTATTATTCCTTTTGCAATCCTCAATATGTGACCTTTCTTCCCACATTTAAAACATTCTCTTCTCTCTTTTACGCCCTCAAAATCTTCTGACCACCATTGGTCAGACCGCCTACCTTCCCTATTTTTGCCTCTTTTTTCCTGGATGTACCAAGTATATACCAGCCCCGCTGCCTTCTAATGAAAATACCTGCATTTTCTTTTTCTTTTTGCTATTAAAGTGCCTCTCAGCATGCCTTGCATACTCATGCAGTGGTTGCAATCTGCTTGTACGGTGATCTACCATGTGTTTTGTAATAAAACTACTAATAAATGCCCTTCAGAAAGCATTTACTGCATAGGGTCTCTGCTTTCAATTGCATCAAAGTTTGCACTCTATGAGCCTAGCAAAATAGCGGTCAACTGACTCATTTTGCTGGATTGATAATTAATAGGAGCTGCCCCTTCCTTTTCCCTTTTTTAAACTATTTTTTAGGGTAGGGT
>NW_025052510.1:0-11081 GCF_019279795.1 Protopterus annectens | reverse complement strand
GGACTTGAAGGGTTCTGCAACGGGACAAAGTGCATCCAGGAGTGTCTCCACTAAGAAACTCCGGGTACCTGCCGCCTACTGGCTCCATCTGGATGCATAAGGAATGAGCCTTGTGGAGGAGTTAACCACTGAAGTCAAGGTTGCAAGCTGGAAGGCACCCTGTTTGCAACTCCCTCAGCTGTAGGATTCATAGGGTATCACCCAATCCCTTTAGGAGATCCCACTGAAGTTGTGTGAGCGGTAATGAATAATTCATGACCTGAGAGTAAAGGAAGGTCGCTGAAGAGAACATACGCTTCTCATAGCTGTCCATCGCACGGGACTCCTGTTCAGCGGATGGACAGATGAAGTTTCAAGAAGTTCCTTCTAATAATGGCTGCTGCCGCCACCACCATAGCATCAACATGAACCCTTTGGAAAGGAAGGATTTGTCTTCAGGGGCAGTTATGAATTTGCATTTGATCTCAATGGAACCGCCCATGGTCTCTGGAGGTTCCACACCTTCCACACTCACTACAGACAAAAGTGGGTCAAAAGGTGAGAAACCCAAGAGGTGGAGGGTTGGGAACCAAATGCGCCCCTCACAAAACAGATTCATCCTCAGAAGGGCTAGGGCTTCCCAGCCATCCCTGTCTAAGGATTTCCAAGATGTCCAAAAGGAGACATCCTCAGAGGGAGACCACTGGGACCCCTCTGATTCATCCAAGTCCGCTTTTGAAGTGGACTCAGGGAGACCAGATGCTTCCTCTACATTTTTTCTTTTCCAAGGACCTCCTCCAAATGTTTGGGGAGGTTTCGAAGAAGTGGGGTCACCTAAATGGGGTGTCCTGGGCATAGATTCCCTACTAGGAGGCAGGAGGAGGGCAAAAGGCAGGCACAGGGCACCGAGGGAAAAGAGCCTAAGGAGCCGAGGTGAGCTGTTCCAGGAGACCAAGACGGGCCTCATCACCTCTAAGACGCCACGGTCTCGAGTCAAGGCAGCCCTCTGGTCTCAAGAGTCCCAGAGATCTCCTGCGAACCGAGAGCAATGGCTCCTGGTGCTTGATGTGGGAGCCGAGCTCACCTGGGCCAAGCTCCAAGAGGAAAGCAGGGTCGGACAAGGGTCCAATGACATTTCCCTGAGTTGAAGTGAAAGCTGGCCTCGATCCCTCAATGGACTGAGACATCGAGAGATCGGAGCAGAAGTTAGGAACCAATGTGAAGGATAAGTAAACGGAAACAGACGGTTTCACCACCACCTAATCTATGCACTGCTCCAAGCTCAAGAGAGTCAGAGGAGGAACCAACAGAGAAGCTGAATAAGGCTGAAGGAGCCAATTCTTATGAGCTGGGTTTGATAGTAATTTGGCAAGTGCCTGTGACTTGAGGAGTCTATTAACCACTCTCTCCACATCATGATCTGAAAGCCTGGAGGACCGGTGACTGCCTTCCACAGATTGCAACAAAGTAGACTGTGGAGAGTTGAGCTACACGCTCCAAAGAGGGAGGACTGGTTCTTTATGGGCCTGGACTGGCTCACTGATGGAGTCAGCCAGAGACGTAGCTTTGCCGGAGCCAACACTGGGAACAGGCAGAGCCAAGATTTCTACAGCAGATTTTGGTTGTTCTGAAATCGAACCATTGATGATGGTTTAGGAGATTTGTCAGACTGTTTAGCTGGCTGAGGGAAACCAGAGACAAAGGATCCTGAGGGTTCTTCAGAAGGCCAAGCAAAATTGGTTTGTTTTTTCTCTCCTGCAGGTCTCTGAACTGAAAGTGACAGAGCACTCCAGTCCTGCAGGTGAACAGCCCTAAACAGTAAACACAACTCGTGTCCATCTGTAAGGGACATTTTTGGCAGCACGAAGTCGCGACTTAAAGCCAGAGGGTTTTGACTCTTTGGACATGCTGGACACTAGAAGACCCAAACAGCAAAAACAAGGCTATAACGGCTAGGAAAAGCAGAACTACAAACACTACCACAAACAAGGATACTTTTTTTGAAAAGGAGAAGGGAAGGGCCACTAAAAACAGCTTACTCCCCGAATAGTAGAGCCTCTAATTTAAACAGCTACTCCAAGAGAAAGTGGGGAAGAAGAGAAGAACCCTCCAAGTTAAATGGGCTCAAGGGGAAAGCAAGGCCTAAGAAAATGACAGCCAAGGAAAAAACAAGACCAGCAGCTGAAGAAAGCCAGAAGGTTGCTTGTTTTGTTTAAGCAAGGACTAAAACAGACAACAGTAATTAAACTGCTAATAAGACAGCAAAATACGAAAAAGTGAGTACTTCACCTGAGCCAGTAGTGGCAATCTCGACACTGCAAGTGGCAAACGAGATCTGGGTAGCTACCGCTAGGCATGTTGGGATAGGGGTTAGCCTCGAGCCAGTATAAGCTCTCGAACTATAGTAAAACTGACAAGTCGGAGCAGAGGATCAGCTCCGAACCCAACCAACCAACCAGAAAGAACGAAGGCAAGATGGGGGCAACATAACATCAGTTATTAGCCAATGAACCTTTAGGAAGATTCTCAACATTTATAGACCAAACTGTGGTTGACCTTGGGAAGGTATAGGTTGCAACAAACCTTCTAGGATGGCCACTGCAAGTCTTGCTCTACCTTTATAGGAAATGGCCAAACTGCAGTGTTTGGAAAAGATGTGGACAGATTAAATAAAAGATGGACTGAGTGCTCACCCCTCTAATGAAGGCTACGTGGGCTGCTAATCTTGGGAGTTGGCTTTACATGGCCTGATACACATCTGCTACTGAAAATGTAACAAAAGAGTGTGTGGGTTTCCATTTGGAAAGTGTCTGTTTTGAGACAGATCTGTTCTTTGCTCCCCTAGCAAAAGTCATGAACAATTATTCAATTTTTCACACTTTTTAGTCTAAGTAAAAAACTTCAGTTGCGCATATACATCCAAAGTGTGCAAAATCCTCTTCCTCCTTGATGTGTGGGGTAAGGGAAGAATACCAGGAAGTTAATGCCTGACTTTGACAAACTTCTGTCATTACCTCTCTCATGAAGGTGAGGTTGGTACAGAGAGTCGCCACTATCTTAGTGTAAGCTGAGAAAAGAACACTTGCACTTAAGTACTCACTCTTCAGACATTCTCCTACAGGTGTTAAGGCCACTAGGAAGACAGTCTTTCAAGTCAATTACATGAAGGCTGCTGCATCTGCTGGCTCAAACAGTGGTAAAATTAATGTTTCCCAGGCAAAATATAGGACCCATGAGGGGAAGAATTCGCTCTAGGTGGTTCCAGGTGTAGCACCCCTTTAGGGAAACTGCTGTAACTGGTAACAAGGAATAAAAGGTGGATCCCAAGCAGAAAGGCAGACATAGAGATGCATGCTTTATGACTCACAAAAAGTTTAGCACTGATTTGTAAAAGTCTGACAGACATTTAAGAAATATGGACACGGAGGCCTGGTTTTGGGTACAAAACAAATTACACACTGGCACCAAAGGTAGAATCTCTTCCATGGTGTTAGGTTTCCTAGCTCCTGCATATCAGCAAACACACACACTGATAAACATGTACTTAAAAGGATGAGGCTAAATAATCCATGCTGTCAGACTGACTTCAGGCTGGGAGTGTGTGACCTCTTGTTTTGAGATAAAAGGTCCACACACTAAGGCAGTTGAACAAATTTCATCTTTACCTTGTTTCAGTGACAGACCTACAGTGCTGCCTTGGCAAAAGGTGCTATAAGTACCACATTTTAGCTTCTCCTCACCCTTTTAATGACCAGAAAAAACAGATGGTGTGGTGAGAAAAATCATAAAGAAAGAGATCCACCAACTAATGGAAAAAATTGTTGCTCTGGACTTCAAGCATGGTGTCCTGGTGCAGATCTGTTTAGCTGTTTTTATGGAGGTCAAAAAAGGTCTACTTCTGGAGCATCCAACTCGTGGACCATCATCAGAACTTTATCCTTGCTCAGCATTCATTCATGAAGATTCATTTCTGTTCTGATCAACTGGCCTGCCACAGTATTTTGCTGGGATAAAATGTAAGATGCTGTGACAGTCAATCCTTACTTCTGGTCCACGACATGCTTCCATGGCCAACATGAATTACAGGCAAGGGTGTGTTCCCTCTTACTACCTGATGTAGCACGACTATTGTACTGAATGAGTATATGGCAGGTCCCTGGCTGCCAGGTCTGTTTTGAAGGCTTCTGTGGTTAAAACTACAGCAATCTTCCCATTGATACCAATGTGAGTTTACATCTCATTTATCCCAAGTTCCCCGGATATTCCGCTTCCCTGTCAACAATACACTAGCCTGGAACCCTAACTGAGATTCACTTACTGTACCCACCACAAATACACCTTTTTCAATGTAAGTTAATAGGGGAATGGGGCACTGCACAGACTGGGCATATTGGCACCATGCCTTCTGTAGATGCAGTTTTAGCACGTCAAATCTATCCAGAGGAAATCAAAGATATTCTTTGACCACAATCTGATTATATTTTTGCAAAGAAGGGAAACAATGTCCTTTGTTCTATGGCATCCAGAAAGGCTCACAGAAAAGTACAGTTTTGTACCTACCATAAATGTAGATGTTCGAGGATTCCATTGCTGCAGTCCTGACAATTGGGTATAGTCCGCGTCCCAGTCGGCTCAATACCAGAGAGTATAAGGCTGGCGCCGGTCATGGCGCTTAAGACTGACGTCAGTACGTCAGGGTACTAATGCGCATGACCGACGTCATTTCCTCAGTCTTTTCTTGCCCCAGATGTCAGAAGACCCAAAAAGACAAGTCCCAAAAACAACCTGCACCAAAAAACATGTACAATATATACAAAAAATATAAGCATGTCAACTCACCTACACAACCACCCCTAAACACAGAGGGGAAGGAGGGAGGGTAAATTGGACTGCAGCAATGGAATCCTCGAACATCTACATTTATGGTAGGTACAAACTGTACTATGTTCTTCGTCTCCATTGCTGCAGTCCTGACAATTGGAGAATCCCAAAGCAGAGGAAAGGAGGCTGGCAAATTATAAGAAGTAGGAGCTGATAACATGCCTTGCAAAACAGCAGTGGCAAAACCAGCCCTAGACGTAGAGTAGATAGGAAGATGATAATGCTTAGAGAAAGTATGCACTGAACTCCAAGTAGCTGCTTCCAAAATATCCTTAGTTGCCACCCCTTAGAAATGCTGTAGAAGTGGCAGTAGCCCTAGTGGAATGAGGCCTAATCCCAGCTGGAATCTCCCTTGCCATGATGGGAATAACAAAATGCAATGCAAAAGCCAACCAACCGGGAAAATAGTTTGTTTTGACACAGGCTTGCCCTGTGAACTCAAGGCAAAAGAAACAAACAACTGCTGAGACTGCCTAAAATCCTTTAGTCCTGCTTAAATAATATCTCAATTGCCTGTGTATCTAAAGTGTGCAAAATTTTTCCCTTTATTTTGGGGATCTGCATAAAGAGCAAATGAATAGTTTGGTTTAAGCACACTAGAAACCACCTTGGGCATAAAGGAAGGATTAGTACGTAATGATACCCTATCCTTATGGAAAATCAAAAGGCTCTACTGCCATAAGGGCCTGCAACTCAGACACCTTCTTGCAGAAGTAATGGCCAACAGAAAAGCAGTCTTCCATGACAAGTATTTCAACTCAGCAGTAGCAGAGGCTCAAAAGGATGTAGAGTAAGTTTTTCCAACACAAAATTGAGATCCCAAGCAGGAGTAGGAGCTCTATTTGGGGTCTTATATTCTTTGCCCTCCTCTAAGAAACTGCTTGAACAAAGGATGCGAAAACAAAGGTGGGTCACAATCATAATGAGCTGAAATCGCTGCAGCATGAATCTTAATGGAAGAGAAGGACAAGCCTTTGTCCAATAACTCAGTAAGATATTGAAGAGCCACACTCAAATTAGGCTCAGAAATCTCCAAATTCTTTGCTGTACTCCAAAATAAAAATCTCTTCCATTTGTCTGCATACATACCTTCCTTGTACTAGGTCTCTAGCTTCCATAATCACATTTAAAACTTGCTGAGGAAGTTGAGACCTGCTGTGCTTCAAGAGAGAATATGCCAGGCTGTTAGATGAAGAGAGTGAAGCTTGACATTGAGCAGATGACCATCCTTCTGAGATAACAGATGAGGAATCAGAGGTAAAGGCCATGGAGGCTTCCTTACCACTCCTCAGGTAGTGGATACCAGTGTTGCCGAGGCCAATCTGAGCTATCAAAATCATCCTTGGCCTGTCTTGTCTGACCTTTAATAATACCTTTGGAAGAAGAGGCAGAGGTGGAAAGGCATAGACATGAAGGTTTTTCCAACTGAAAGACAGAGCATCCACTTTCAAGCTGTGTGATGAAACCCCTTTGTGCAATACTTTGGCAGCTGGTGGTTTAGTGGAGAAGTTTAACAGATCTATGTCTGAGTTCCCCATGACACTGTCAATTTTTGAAATACATGAAGATCCAGTTTCCACTGCGGGGATCCATGATTTGTCTGCTTAACACATCTGCTAGGAGTTCTGTGCTCCTGGCAGAAACCTTGCCTGAAGAGTTAGTTGCAGGCTTAACGCAGTCTCCCATAAAATCATTGCTTGCCTGCATAGAGGATAAGAATGTGTTCCGCCTTGCTTGTTGATGTACCACATGACAGTTGTGTTGTCTGTTAGAATCAACACCTGCCCTGGAAGAAGTAACTCCTTGAAAGCTATCAATGCAAACTGGACTGCTAACATCTCCTTCATGTTGATATGTAGATGCAGTAGTCTGGCAGGCCACTTGTCTTGTATCCACTTTCCATTTAGATGAGCTCCCCCAGCAGTGTCCGAGGCATCTGTCGTTAAAACCTGATTCCTCACTTCTTGGCCGGTCACAGAGAGTCCCTTGTTTAGGTGACATTCCTGAGCCCACCACAAGAATTCCTTTTGAAGGCAAGGTATTATTTGAATGACAGTGTCCAAATCCTGGCAGTGCTGTGTCCATACATTTTGAGATACCATTGTAGCTTCCTCATATGCAGTTTGGCATTGGGAAGCACCAGAATACAAGATGCCATGAACCCTAATGCTTGAAGGACTGTCCTTGCAGTCAGCACGGACTGATGAGATAGTTGATGGAAGTAAAGTGACAGACTCTTTTGTTTGTCCGGGTTAAAAAGGCCATCTGGGATGCTGTATTCAGTCTCACACCCAGAAAGCACATGTCTTGAGAGGGTACTAGACTGACTGTATTGCGTTCACAGAATACCCCAGAGGCATCTTAGCACTGCTATGACATATTCCAGATGCTGTAGAAGGTCTTCCTTGTCTTGAGCCAGAATCAGGCAGTCGCCCAAGTAAGGATAGATTTGAATGCCTTGAAGCCTGAAGTAAGCTATCACTGAGCCAGAACCTTTAGAATACTCTGGGCGCAGTAGATAAGCCAAAGGGCAATGCAGAGAACTGATAATGAAAATCTCCAGTTCAAACCGCAGATACTTTCTGCAACCTAGCCTTATAGGCACATGAAGGTAAGCTTCCTTGAGATCCAAAGTTACCATCCAGTGATCTTTGCCCAGCAGAGGTAACAGTTGTTGTAACGCCAACATCTTGAACTTGGGAATGTCCAGATAAGTGTTGAGGATAGATAAATCCAAAATTGGTCTCCACGTGTTCCCCTTCTTTGGTACTCAGGAACAGGCGAGAATAAAATCCGAAGCCGGTCTCTGCTACAGGGACTGGCTGAATGGCCCCTATGTGGAGTAACTGAGAAATTAGCTTGTGAGCCTCTTTTCTTTGTGGAGGAGGAACATCTGGCATGCCTTTTGAAAGGGGCAGTGTGTGGAAATAAAATCTGTAACCATGATGAATGATATCCAGCACCCATCTGTCTTGAGTGACTAAATCCCAATTTTCTTTGAAAAGAGACAGTCTTCCTCCCAAAGGAGCTGCCAGACCAGAATGCACTGGCAGCTGAAAAGGCAGGTCATTGCGTCTGCTTACTAAAGCACTGACCCCTGCCTCACCAGAAGTCTGAGCAGGTGAACTGTCCCATCTAGGCCTAAACTAACCTTGAGCCCTGCCCCTACCACGTCTAGACCTACCCCTAGACTGGGAACCATAAGCAGGATATGTCCACCCCTTAGCAGGCCAATTTCTACTAAACTTCGGAGGCTGCACCTGCAAAAAATCTTTAACAGTCTGCATAGACTTAGCCTTGTCCTCCATTTTCTTTAAAACTGCTTCCACAGGCGGTCCAAACAACACATCAGACTGTAAAGGAGCATCCAAAATCTGGTCTTAACATGCCCTAAATTCCTGATCCTTCAACCAGGCATGTCTGCGAAGAACAGAACTAGTAGCAGCCACCCTAGAGGAGGCCCGAACAGCATCAAAACCACACTGCAAAGAATGCTTACCCACTTGTTCAGACACATGAACCAAATCCAGCAATTCTTTACACTCAATACCTTCCGCCAAAGCATCCACCTTAGATTTTAATTGTGAAAGGAGATAATTTTGATATTTTAGCATATGAAACTGACAATTAACGCCCTCATGGCTAGAGAGGAAGAAGTATATACTTTCTCCCCACCTATCCAAAGCCCTTGCCTCTTTATCAGAGGGTACAGGATTTTTAACCACAGAAGCTTTAACACCTTAGGCCCTGAGAAACAGTTTCTGGGTCCGCCTCTAGGACTCTAAACAAATACTTATGAGCTTCGGGCACCCTATAATACCTATCAGGCTTAACAGGAGCAGGAGGCAAGGAGTCAGGGTTCAGGGAAGCCTCTGCAAAAACATCCTCCACCACAGTCAACACCGGAGGAATAGCTAAGGGCCTATGCTGGGGTAAAACAAGAATTCCCTAAGCCTTTTCCTGAATCAGAGTAATCCTGGCCTTCCCATTTAAAGTGCTCCCTCATGGAGTGAAGAGTCTCTGAAATGAAAAATCCTCAGGAGGAGAAGCTGTAGGAGTGGAATCATCCACATCAGAATCAGAATAAGTAGGAAACTCTGCAAGTCTTCCACAGAAGACTCTGAAGCCTGTGAACACTGTTCAAAACTATCAAACTCCTGTTCCACCCTAGGCCTCTTATCAGGCGGGGCATAGAGCCTCTAATCAGAGTAATCAAATCTTCTGCCATTTTAAGCATATGTTTCTTAGGCACAGAGCCCCAAATGCTAGGAGAAGCCCCCACAGAAGCTGAACTTGGCCTACCTCTAAAAGAAGCTTTGGCAACAGAAAGAGAGGCCCTAACTACCTTGGGAAGAGAGGGAAGAACAGGTACCTGAGAGGCCCCTCAGCCTGGCCTACCTCCTGAGAGGGCACATCCTGTAACAATAAAGTATCTGCCTGAGACTCCATAGAGACTCCTGGCAAAACCTCTGGCTCTGAGCTCTTCTAAAGGACCGACGTCCGGGACTGCCGGTTTTTCTCACCCTAGGCTTCACTGTTTTGTCCTTGCGCTTCTTGGATGAAGCGGGCGCCGGAGCATCCGACGGCATATTATAATTGCAACGCTTTCCCAAACACTAACCTAGCACAATCTAGCCTCCTCTTATAGTGCTTTGGTAAATCTAGCACAAGAGCGGCAACCAACAACGCGTGTCAGGCCCTAAACAAGGTATACACAATGTATGATAATCCCTATGCGGTATCTGTTTCTACAAGAAATACAGTTATTCACTTTTTCTGACATCCGTTAAATACTGAGGCAAGAAAAACCAAAATGTTCTAACGGGTTACTTAGCCAACTCTGTTTTGGTCTGAAACTCCGGTTCGAAAATCTCAGAACGCCAACCTGCACTTTCGCAGAAAAATTGCTTCTGCATCGACCATGCGGCAAAAAAAGACTGAGGAAATGACGCCGGTCATGCGATAGTACCCTGACGTACTGACGTCAGTCTAAGGCGCCATGACCGACGTCAGCCTTATACTCTGGTATTCGGGCCGACTGGGACGCGGACTATACCCAATTGTCAGGACTGCAGCAATGGAAGACGAAGAACATCTGGACTTGTTGAGGAGCAGTCACTTGTGATATGGACAAACACAGACTCAGTCCTACAGATATCAAGGCCACTAGGAAGACAAGTCTTCCAAGTCAGTTACATGAGGGCTACTGCAGCTGCTGAATCAAACAGTAGTAATAAGGCCAGGGTGAACTGCACAGCAGCCTGAATTTTCACTTAGATGGGGTCCTGAAAATGACAGGCACACAGAAACAGCTAAATGTAAATGTCCTTGGTTTTGCAGTATGCAATAACTGGAGCCAAACCTATTGAAGATATTTTGGGTTCACAGTAGCTAAAACCACACATCAAAACCAGTAAACTGGGTGTAATCACCCTGCCTGAATCCCAGGTACTACTTGTGTGTTCTGGTTATGGATATGTAGAAACAATATCTTTCACAGTTAGGGTGACAACAGGCCTGAAGAAAGATGAACAGTCACCAGCAAAGTTAGCATTTTGAACTTCTGACTTGGGCAAATTTGTTTAGCATTGAAAAGTTTAAGAGAGACCTTCATCACAGTGCATCTTTTACTCATGACTACAGTATTAAAAAAGAATCCTGTGGTTCCTTTCTGATGGTACTCTCTATATGGCCCTAGTCTTACTCATTCGACAGCAAAAGAGGCACGCCTTTGTTCTCAGGATATCTGAAGAATGTTCAACATTTTTTTCCTAATTAAATTATTGACTGTACCCTGAGCTAGGACCCAGACACGTAGAGTGATTCTCTCTCAAACTGACAGACCGAGATGACACCCATCTTTTATGAAGGTGTGAAGTTGTGGGATGAATGTGTTTGTTGGGTTTTGAGAATTAGGACTGGGCAGAGCTCTTTGAGTCATGGCATCTGCGCCTCTGTAGTGTCCCCAGGCTTCCTTTGCTCAGCTTACCATTTTATTCTGAAAATGCTTTGCCTCTGGTGAAATGGCCAACTTTTTAGTGAGTTAATTTCTACTCTATGTAGTGGTGGTGGGATTAAACAGCTGTTTTATCAGCTACAGCCTTCCCCTTTCTCCAACTTTTAAACATCTGCTCAGCTGTGAATCCAAACAGCAGCTCTTTGGTTCTAATGTAGCACTAAGAGAAAAAAAGTGGTTTTCAATAATTTCTGTCAAAGGGAAA
>NW_025052509.1:0-11077 GCF_019279795.1 Protopterus annectens | reverse complement strand
CCATGCACATTACTTCTTTTTCTCCCTTTTCAAACATGTTGCCTTACTCTTCAGCTTTTTCAAGAAGCCATAACTTCCCACATGCTCTGAAGTGCATTTTAAAGTTTTTTTTTTCTTTTTACACAACTTTTTCATCCAGTGATGGCTTGAACATAAATTATGATTGAGGAAAGAAACTGTGCTGCTGTTGAGCTTTAGCTTTCCTTGCATCCTTTCAACACACCTTTCCTGACCAAGATAGCACAGTAATAACCATTTAGGAAATAACTAAAATATGCCACGGCCCAAGAAGCCATGGGGTCATTGATGTTCTCAGATATATTTTACAGCATTTACCAGCCTTTTAATCCAATAGTTACCTAAACAAAAACATTTGTAAGAAAAGAATTTCAGTCTTATTTTTTTTTTCTTTTCTTTCAATGAAAACATAATGCTGCACCCAAGGCTTACTGTTCAAAGGTGACAAAGTATTAGATCACAATAAACTAACAAGCCAGTTGTTGTCTAGATGCACAGGCCCTATCTGGGAACTGCCTGCCTCCCTAAACCCCCCAAAAAGACTACCTCTGCATCATTCTGGTGTTAGACTGGGAAGAAAGCAGAGGTTCAAAATTGCCACAATCATGTATTTCAAAAGGCAGACACCTGTAAATGTGCCTGAAGTGCGATTGTGAGGAAAGTGAAAAAATAACGATTATAATAATGTATTCTATCTACTTTGTTGCTCCTTGACAGAACACTGTTCCTACATAAGCAATACTAACCTTCTTTGTACATGTGAGGGCTGTGAGAAAAGTGAAAGAAACAACAGCCATTCTGTCTTGAACCCAAACACAAGCTATAATGACCTCATGTGCACACCTCTAAGGCTTGACTGTGATGAAAATGAAAGTACTAACCACAAAATCCCCACACACACACACACACATATATACTTACAGCAGCTTTCTGTACACACTCATGTCCAGGCAGGGCTAGTTTTAGAATGGGTGCAGCTGAGAGCAGAGGCTAATATCACCTCTGTCCTAACAAGTTCATATCACAGCCTATTCAGGTTAAACAGCGTAATCAGAAAAGTAATAGATTTTTCTCCTCATTTTCCCCAAAAAAGTCGAGGATAATTAAGGGGAACCCCCTGCATCCATCCATTTACATAGTCTGGGGAGTGGGGCCACCCAGACTCTTATAAGATCTAAGCATCTGAATGTTATGTGTTATATTTTATGCCTTACATTTGAAATACATTATTCTTCTAGGTAACAAGTAATTGTATGCGCCCAGTTACACACACACACACACAGACACACACACACAGACACACACAGTAGCAATACTAGTTTTGTACTTATTTCAGTAAATAACAACACACTGTGCAACACTGGTACTGCCACACCAGATCAGTGACTATTGTTTAGCCGTCATCAAACAGCAGCAGGGTCACTTATTTACCTCAATGAGGAGTGATGCATACCTGTTGCTGTCCCTGATTTCACAGACCTTCCCTGACTTTGGTCATAATTTTGCTCTGTCCTTTTTAAAATTTTGATTTGCTTGTAAATAATTCAGGATTACAGACAGTCAATAAACCCAAACATCAGAGCTTTATACTTATTGTCCAAAAAAATGTAGGTTGATACAAACCATTTTTATTAACTTTTTAATTGAATTAGAATATTTTAATATTTAAAATATGTTCCTGAATTTGAACCTTTATTCTGCTAGTATTGGTATTGCACTGAATTCCTTGGCAAAGAAGTTGGGAATTATACTATATGGTGTTCTGTCAGTAATTATAAAATTCCTTGAAAGAGAAAACCATCCCTGAAGATCAGAAGCAACAGCTCTTGTTAAAATCCAAGGAATAGACTGAGATCAGTCACTCTGGGCTGCTGATCTCTCTCTCTAGAGCATAACTTGCTTATTTTCACTATCAGCTTTATCCTAACAGGGTCATGTCACAGCACTGTTCATGGGAAACAGCATAATCAGGAAATTAATACATTTTTCACCTATTTTTCCCCAACAAGCAGCAACTTTTGGGGAGCACCCACACAGTCAAGAATGATTAAAGGGGCCTGACAGCAGCCATAGGTATTGTAGGTACCTAAAGCAGGATATATTGGCAATTTTAGTGGACAGAATGTCCACCAGTGTGGTTGAAGTCAGAGGCACTAGGTCAGTGGAAAAATATTTAATGGAATTGTGAAAGCTGTCGCTTAATAAAACACTTTTACTATAACCACAGATCTCTTTGAATTTTAAAGGAGACATAAATAAGAGTTGTTACTCACCTGACTAGTTTATTAAATACACAAGATTGCTGTACTCATTTTTATTGGTTTGACAGACATGTTACCAAATATCAAGATAAGATAACTTGATGCGGTTGGGGCCCCCACTGACCACAAGGTTCACTGGTGCCTAAAGCTGGCAATGTCAAAGCAGTTGCTAAATTGCAGGCCTTTGTTCATAGCAACTTTCTGTAGTCCAAGATGAATTGACAACCCCTTCCCTACATGTTGGTAAATGTGCTGATAATTTACAAGAAAAATATTTTCTGACTTTTCTCTAATTGTCACAGACATCTTTAATACTACTCATCTTAAAAGTATAGAGCTTTGCATTTCAATACTGTGATGTTGCTTATATAAATTTGTTAAAAAAAAAGATATTTTCTGACTTTTCCCTAATTGTCACAGACATCTTTAATACTACTCATCTTAAAAGTATAGTATAAACAAGAAATGTTTAACGCTTAGCATTTGAATACTGTGATGCTGCTTATATAAATTTGTTAAAAGAGGTGGCAACTGCCTTTGAACCACAGACTGATACACAGCTGTTTCCAAAGTAGCCATGCTTTTCATAGCAAAACAAAGCAATTAGACCAGTCAGTTATCTTCCTCTCTGCAATAACGGCAATGGAAACTGTTTCACATCTCTCCATTTTGTTTACAGCAGCCCGAGCTCCTGAGTACAAATTTCTCTGTGTCTGTGGTACATCATGCAAGTGTAGACAAATTCCACTGCACCTTATGCGAGAAGTTAAACTTAAAAAAAGTGGGTGGTCTTTCCCTTCCTTTGATATCAAAGTGAGGACATGAAAGTGTTATAAAGTACAAGCAAGTTTCAGGCACCTACACAGAACTGGAATCATACTGTATGGAGAAAAGAAACCCAAAAGTTGAGTTAAACTGTAGGAGAAGGTGGAGGTTTCCTTTAATGGCTATGGTTAGTTACTTATAATGTATGACTTATTATTGTGCATGCATGTACACAGTTTACACACACACACACACACACACACACACACACACACACACACACACACACACACTAGACAGAGACATAACAATGTTGATACATAGATGTGAAATGAAGGGTGCACAAAACAGTACTGAAACCAGTATGCTTGCTCTTTCCCTTACTAGTGACCACTGTTTTTTGATGTGCCAACCACTACCACTCTGACCATTTCTGCGGCTTTCTCTGCTCCCTCCAGAATTGGAAGTGCAAAGAGCCCCAAAAGCCAATGGCCTCAGCAATTCAAAACTTGCAATTACACTATCAGTGCTATGCGTGTTATTTTTCATAATTCTGTATTTAACAGTACCAAACAGGCATTTTTAAAATTCTGAGTCTCATGAGTGTAAAGCTGTCTCAGTGGCTTGCACACCAAACAGACTCACTGGCAGTGACTTCCTTCTCTGTCCCCAATACTCTACTACTCTGCACCCAAACTTTTCCATCTTCCCTAACTTGTTAGACCCACACAGCTACATCTATATGCCTTTTACCTTCAGTTTTTTCCATATATTTTCGTAATAAGAACCACTCTACTCCATATAAAATCTTCTCTTTTGTTCTTCTATGTTAAATCAATTTTTGTTGTTGCCAATAGCTTTCAGTAAATCCGGAGTCCCAGTAGGGACTGCTCTAAATCCAGCCCCTCTACATTTCCCTTACTGTAGAGTCTTGAGTCTTGATATTTTAATTTGCCTAAAAAAATTAATATACTCACTTCCAAAACTCTGGAACAGTGGTTACCTGCTCAGACTGCAGTGACTGATTGTTTTATCTTCCTTGCTGTCCTTTCACCTAGTGGGGTTCCAACCCACTCCATTCAGGAACACTCCACTCCCCTACCCTACCCTCATTCCAACCCCTCACTTTCCTTTAGTTTATAGTCTCAAAGCCACACCCTTACCTGCTTAAGCAAATTCTTCCCTGCATTTCCCTACCCAAGCTTCCATCCCCACACTCCCTAATTTTTTTTTCTTTCCCCACCTCATTTTTTGCAACTGCATTACTAACTCCTCATCCTACCTTATTACTACCTTAGGACTCTGTCTACCATCTCTCCACAACAATCTTTAGACAACCCCACTACCCCAGTCTTACTCCAAACATGAATCTCCATCTCACACTTCCCTTTATCATCATCCTATCATGCCTTCTGTACATAACCTTTACTGCCTCAGATCTCCACATATATGAAATATATAACCAGTACCACATCACAAACATGCACTACTCACCAGCAACCATTCTTACACTAGTGACATAACCCCCCCAACATTTTTCATGCCAAACTCCCACCTATTCTCTCTCAAACACACACCGCTCTCACAACCTCACCCTCCCAACCTCAGATTCCATCTAGCCATCTCCAAACTAAAACACCATCTACTCCACTCCCTTATACATATAAAATTAAAAGCGGACATCCATTCCAACCCAGGCCCAAAATATGCATTATCCACTACTCTACCACACCACCTATACCCGCATAACCAATATCTCTCTAATTCCAGGTTTCAATCCTCCCTGCCTAAGCTTTCAGGTTCTGACCTAGTAATGACCAACTTTAATCTAAGGAGCATTGCAAATAAAATCACGGAATTTCCCTCTTTCATGGCCACCTACTCTCCAGACATAATAGTCATTACCGAAATATGGTTAAAACCACACATCAAAGACAACTGTTTTAATTAGTCTGTCTTGTCCAATTATATTACAAGAGGTGGTATTGTAGGAGTCATGTTTAAAGACTCCCTAAAAGTAGGAAAACTAGACTGCACATCACCAGATATCCCCAATGCAGAAATCCTCATCATCCGCCTGCAAATAAATGCTCACAAAATTATTATTGCTGCCTATCTGCCCCCTGGAACAATCTCCACAGCACAGAACTTCCCCTCTCGTGGTCTTTCTCCTTTTTCAGTCATGAAACTATAATCTTAGGAGACTTTAACCTGGACTGGCTCTCTTGCTCCTCTGACAGCCCTACTTATTTCATCAACCTCTCTAAATTTCTCCTAAGTTATAGACTGTCCCACTTGCATGGATTAACGCAATAAAAACAATCACTGCTGGACTGGATATTAACTAATAAACCAAACCAAATCACCAATCCGGCTGTCTACCTATTAGCCTTAGTGACTATACCCCTACATTTCTACTAAGAAAAAAACTTCATCCCAAGACCCACATTCAATTTAAATACATCCACAGCAAAACACATTTCTTCCTTGACCAATGTAATCAATTACTGCTAAATTGGGACTGGTCACCTTTAAAATACCTATAACTGGACTTTGCAGTAGAACTCTTTAACAACAAATTTCTTGAAACTCTAAATCGCCTTACCCCCACCAGAAAAAATACGCACAAAAGCAAAACAGCTTACATGACTGTCTCCTGATACTAAATTAAACAAAAAAGACAAAGCCCTATACTTATCCTTCAAAGACAAAACCATGCTTACCACTTACCAGCAGCTAAGAAACCAAACTAAGAAAAAAAAAAAAAAAACATGATAAAAAATCCTACTTCCAATCCTCCCAACAAAGAGCATTCAAAACCCAAAAAAAATTCTGGCAGACAATCAACTACCTCCTCAACCATGGTATACCCTCCACCCCCTCTCCTTCTACATCAAATACCTCTGAACCCATAGCCACACAGTTCAACTCATCCTTCATTAACTGTGCCTCCACCCTTCTATTAAGTCATCAACACACATCACTCACAATCCCCTCCCTGGTATCTGGCACAACAGAATCCTTCTCTTTTAAACCTAGTCAAACATCCTGCATAAAAAAAATCTTCTAAGCAAACAAAAACCCTGCTGCCTTGCTGTCAACCAACTACCAAATGAGTTCCTAAAAAATCGCAACCCTATCCATTGCCTACTCTGTTTCAATTCTAATCAATCACTTCATCTCTGAGAAATATGTGCCCCACCTCTGGAAAATAACTCACATCATTCCCCTCATGAGGGTGGCTCCTCTAGAGAAATCGCTAACTACCACCCCACAACAATCCTCCCTCCCATAGCCAAGATCCTTGTGAAATGTATTCAGCAACAACTCAAACCACCTTACATCAAATAACCTTCTAGAAGACACCCAGCATGGTTTCCGCCCCAAGCATAGTACTAACACTGCCCTAATAGCTTTCGCAAACACCACTCAACACCTTATGAACAAAGGTCAGCTAGTCTCTGCAATTTTCCTGGAAATGTCAAAAGCTTTTGACCCCATTTTCCCACCAACTACTTCTTAACAAACTTGCCACTTACAACCTCAGTCAATCAAGCCTAACATGGTTTCACAGCTATCAAACCGGCAACAGGCTATTAGATGGGACCACACTTTGTCCCCTCTACTGACTGTTAACATTGGTGTACCCCAAGGGTCCATACTGGGCCTCCTCCTTTTCATCATCTTTACAAATAACCTTACGTCTGCAACCCAACTAGCCTCAATCATACAGTATGCTGACGACACAACCCTTATCGCATAAGCCCTCTCTCCCTAGAACTCCAAGACAAGATGCAAAAAAGCATTTCAGGAAACTGAACTATTCCTTTCTAGCCACCAACTCATTCTTAACCCTAAAAAGACTAAGTTCATTATATTCACAAACAAATCTAACAAAAACAACTTTCCACTGCTCTATAGTCTATCTACAAATGGCACTAAAATTGAATCAACTAACCAGGCCAAACTCCTAGGTATTACTACAGATGACCAACTAAAATTTGACATCCATATATCCCAATCAAAAAGTCCATGTTAAACTTGGCGCTCTCTATAGGGCTAAACCTTATCTAACACCACAAGCCAGGCTAGCCACTGCTATATCTCAGCTTCTATCCACTCTTTTATACTGCTCACAAAATTTCAACAACGTACACAAAGCCGACCTGCATAACCTTGAGTCCTGCTACAACAAAATAGCTAGATTTGCCACCAATGTCTCACATAAAGCTCATCACTGCACTGCTCTAAAACAACTAAACTGGCTCGAACTCCCAAACCTCTTAACACTAAACCAACTCACCCTCACCCACAAAATTATTCAAAACCCCAAAAACTGCCCTGCGATTTCAACCCTAGTCCAACTACATGTCAGCAAGAGATCCCTCCAGTCCACCAACAGACCACTGCTCAAAATTACACAGTCTCTTAACACCCATGGAGACTCCCTCTGTTCAAACAAAATTGCCAAGTACAGGAATTCCCTTCCACTACACATACAGTGTACTACCTCCTATCCTACTTTTACACTAAAACTGAAAGAACACCTTAAAAACAACTGGCTATACACCTGTTGCTCTCCTGGATAACTTTAATGTTTAGCACCATCTCACCTTTCTCCAACATACAGACCATAGCCTTTTGTCACTTTTTGTATTAATATCAGTCTACCCTTGTCTAAAGTCCTTTCTTTCTTTCCACTTTTGCATTTCTTTTGTCTACCCTCTTCTACTCACTGAAACTCTCTCACAAATTTTATCTAGTTACAAGCTTATCTACCTTTTTACTTTCTTGTCCAATCTGTAATTTTTTTTTTAATTTTTTCTTAGTTCCACATTATTAATTATTACCTATTTTTACATTATGTACATATACACTATTATGCACTCTAATGTCAAATACAACAAATGCTGTGCTGTACTGTTGTAATTGACTAATATGTATCGATTCATATTGTTTTTGGTCTTAAGTAGGTTCCCCGAAGGTAGGGCATGTAGTTTACATACGACCAGTACCTAGATTTATAAACAAAATTCAGTAATTTAACATCATTACAACATGTAACACCAATACCGTGAGTATGAGTAATCCACAGAGTGGCTATTGAGTAGGTTATAACAGTTAATATAACAGATTTGAGTTTGGGTGAATAGAACACCTTATAAGATCGTCATGTATTAATTTGATTTTATTTAACATCACTTAGTGGTCGGGTAGATATGTATAGACCATAGGATTATATGTAACATGAATGCTAACAACCTGGCACTATGGGTTCATATACATTATCTACTAGGTCTATAGGTATAAGTAATAGTTAGGAAACTAGACTTACTTTTGTTCGGGGGGGGGGGCTATTGAAGTCTCTGTTATATTAGACAACAATCCCCACGTATACAAGTGTATTCAACACTTTGGGGAAGGAAGTCCCAAATATGTTCTACTATTATTTTTGGAATAAACCACATTATACGTGGTGCTATGGACAGTAAAAGTATACAACATCTTTGTAAACACTTTAAATTGACAAGAAGATTAATTGAATCTAACCTAAAGGGGTTATAGCAGTGTTTACAATTTGTTAGAACATTCGTATTTTAAATAGATTTTTGTTACAATGGTTGTATTAACTAACTTTTTTTTAGATGTGCGAACATTCCCATTTATAGGTGACCTGTAAGAAGGGAGATATTAAGTGTTTGATTACATAATGAATATGCTATATAGTATCTGGTAATTATAGTATAACATCTGAATTTAACAGAAAGTTTGTCACTTTAACAACTAGTTAAGTATAGAGCTGGGTTTGATTGGTCAGTGCTCTGTGTGTTTAATTTGAATTTTGATTTTTGGGATGGAACAGTTTGTCTGAAGAAGTCCGGATAAGATCCGGACGAAAAGTGCTTTACGTTGACTGGTTTCATATTTTACGGTTTTATTGTTTTAATTTGTTCGTGTCAGTCCGACAATAAACTCAGTGGATTACCTGTTTTTCGCTTGGGAATCAGTGCTTGGTTTTCTTTTACAACTGTTGGATTTTCGTTCATTGGTGTTAGTTCTGAGATTGTGCATATTTACTGATACTGGTGGACTGTAGAAGTTTGAGTAGACTTTTATGATGGAAATGTTATGAATTGGGCTGTTTTGTCATTATTGGTGCATGCATTTTGTTGCATTGTTTACTGGAAAAATGTTCAAACCAATAAATTTAAAACGCTCTCTAACAACTATACTGTATTGTACCAGGAATATAATTTAATACAGTCAGGAAGGTGTATCAAAGAGCACGTGTATGTTTCATGTGCAAGGGGCCTATGATTTGAAAACAGCCCAAAGTTAATCTTTATCTGCCACTGGCAAAATGTATTTTCTTTGAATGTGGGTTTCAATGCTGTTTCAATGAATGTGAGTTTCAAGGGCAGAGAAGTTTTAATGCTAAGTCTAGTTTCATTGTGAGACTGCATTGCTTTGTTTAGCAGATATTTATTGGTGTTCGTGCTGTAAAATGCAAAATAAAACTTTTCTGGCAAATCATTTAAGAATTAAGTCACTAAATAATGACCAACATTAAGTTTCAGACTTCACAATCTTCAGAAAAATGCATGCTAAAGCAAGACCTGATATTCTATCAACTGTCTTAAGTTTATACAAGATCAATTTTTAGTACTGTTTGTATGTTCCCCCAATCCCCCAATATATTTGGCCTTGTCCAGATTTCCTGCATTAAGAGGTTGAGAGGTATGTACAAATAAATCTCTTTATAGAATTAGGAATATCCAAACCTCTCAACTGTCCCCAATTTTGGCTCAAAATGTTGCTCTCCCCCTAATAATCTCTCTGCAAAATAGCAATTCTGGAAGAAAACGTGGAGGGTTTACTTTTATAAATAACTGTAATGATCAGAGTTATACATTACTTTTATTTCAGAAATGCATGTAGATTCTCTAATTTTGTCAGCTGCTCAAGTTAACTGTGCTCATATTAAAATGGTGTCCCTTCTTTGAGAGTTATACATTACTTTTATTTCAGAAATGCATGTAGATTCTCTAATTTTGTCAGCTGCTCAAGTTAACTGTGCTCATATTAAAATGGTGTCCCTTCTTTGACAGGTTTCCAGCTTATTCTGGCAATTTTACATTTTTACATCACATTTTTGGTCCATTTTTCATAAAATTGCGTTTTTCTCGCAAATTAGTGGCAAATCGTTAAAGACTGAAGTTAGAAAATAATGTAAGACATTTGAGTTTCAGATTTCATACCTTTCAGAAAATTCGTAATAATGCAAGACATACTACTATTCTATTATCATTCTAAGTTTATAAGAGCAATATTTAAAAAAAATGTCCTTATTTTTTGGCCTTTGCCTCAGTTTTATTTATGAGTTTGTTGCTCTAAGAGGTTGAGAGGTGTGTGTGTGTGTGTGTGTGTGTGTGGTAGGTAGGTAGCATACCTCTCAACTGTCCAAATTTTGCAGAATGTCCAGATTTTTGCCCCATATTTTTTGTCTGTTCCTCATAAATTTTGTGATTTTCTAGAAAATCATTGAATGCTGAAGTTGCTAAATAATGACAGGCATTTGAGTTTCAGACTTCATGTCCTTTAGAAAAATTCATACTAGCACAAATCCTGTTATTATAGCAACTTTCTCATACTAGCATAAATCCTGTTATTCTAGCAACTTTCTAAGTTCACGAGAGCATTTTTAATATCTGTCCCTGTTTATTTTAGGCTTTGTTCATATTTCTTGCACTAAGAGGTAGGTAGGGGTGTGTGTGTGAATGAAACACCCTAGTTAGGGGTAGCTGGTGGTTAGTAATTTACTCGAGCTCAAAACCTGTACCTTAGTTACAGAAAACAAAAGTATGAATCCTCTACCCCAACTACCATGCTGCATTTTTCAAAGAACTGACTTTCAGGTTCATTTTCAATTCAAGGAACTGAGTTTGAGTGAATCTATATTATATTGCTGAAGAGGCATTACAGCGAATGCCTCTTCCATCGACACTAAAAGAGAGAATCATGAATTACGAGAA
>NW_025052508.1:0-10707 GCF_019279795.1 Protopterus annectens | reverse complement strand
TCCCTTCCTTCCTGATCCTGCTGCAGCTGCTTCCACAGGATCAGATTATGTAGCACAGCACATACTGTGAAGATTTTTGGTACATGTATGGATTATACTGTAGGGTTTCACCAGATGTATGGAGGTGCCTGAACTGTGACGCCAAAGCAAACCCAAACACAGTTCTCAAGTGATGTTTCTGCCTAGAGCCTATATACTCCTTGTGTGGCTGTGGTGTGTACGCCTGATGGATGCATATCCATGGTTCCAGTGCATAGCCAGCATCCTCGTAAATGGCCCTGTAGGATGTCCTTAGTAAACATCTGTGGCGCTGCGTGATGTGTGTGCCAGATATGGAGCTATAAACGCCAGGGTTGCCAGAACACAAGGGTTCAAGAGTAATCCATGCAGATTGCACATGACTTGCAGTTTATGAGTGGTCTTGTGGTTAATATAGATACCCCTGCCACCAGATGTGCCTTTATTTAATGTTGAACACGGTGCAATCTGTGGCACCTAGTACTTCAGGAAACCCAGCAGAAATGGCATATTGCTGGCTCTGTCCTCAGAACTATGGGGAAACATATGTGCTCACTGGCACAAGTGAGCATAGTATCCAGAAACTGGTGGAGGATTCTTAGATACTGATGCTCAGGACACACCCATCATGTCCCCAGTTCATTCTTGAAAGTCCCGTAGTTATTATTTGGCGCTAAGGCATATACCTTAGTTTCCACTGGGATGGCCCTGCTGGCCTCTAATTCTCTGAGTTGAGGGCGAGCTTACAGAGCCTTGCAATAAAATTCTTATCCATCCTGTAGCCCTACAATCTCCAGGCCGCGCATCTGTGTAAGGTATCCTGGCTGAGCACTCTTCTCTCTCAGCCGGACCTGTTGTCACTAGCACCAGCAGCAGTGGCTTCAGCCTAGAACATATATGTACAGCAAGTTTTCGTTGCAGCCCCTAGTATCGTATCCTTTAAATGTCCTGGTTCTACTCCAATTGTACTGTTATTCAAGAAAAAGAATGGAGGGTTTACGATGCTTTTACAGCTTGTTTTAATAACTCCACTGTGCTGAAAATCACCTCGTTTATGCTGTACTAGTACATATGAAAACACAATCGTCGTTTAACTGAGGTGTTAACGGCTCTCAGTTTATTATTGCATGATGCGGGGTTCCCCGGCGCCCCTGAGCATTATCCTTTATGCAATTCCCCTTGTACACTTATGCATGTAAATAAAGTAAACATGGGTAATATATTTATTACTGCCTCCATTTCATGATATCACACAAATAGAGCACGGGGGCATATAGTTTGAAATCTCATTAAAAACCTGGGACATCTGTACTTCAGCCCTAACAGTTAGTGTCATGAGGAATAGTTAAATGTCAAGCATAGAGAAACCTGACACTATCTCCTCAGTTTCCGTGAAAGGCGCCCCATCCTGCAAAAGCCAGTGACAAAATAATTAAAAAATAACTTAAAGCAGACAGAGATGACATATTTTAACAAAAATTAGAGGATGAATAGAACTTATGAAATTGCACCATGCACCTCACCTTCATAGACATAAAAGAGCAAAGCACCCTGGCAAAACCTATTACACACCCTGAGGTTATCATCATTCACTGTTGTCATCCATTAAAATAAAAGACGTAGCGCCTGCATTATGACCATCCCCATTGTTACAATTTTTTGTGATCTCACAATTTAATGTGTTTTAACCTCATTGCATCTTCACGTTGGGACAGCCCGAATGTACATGTTGGTAATCAGGAGGAATCTTGAGTGGACCCTCAGGTTGTAAGTTTGCTATACATCTTACAAGAGTGAGTACAGTTTTTGAGAAATTTGACTGTATTCTGGGTCAGCTACATACTGTATATGTTACATGATAGCATGAATAGGCTGTTTCATGGGTTTACTTTAGTTTGTCTACATTAGTCATGGTATATTCATTTGTGTGGGGAAGAGGTTGTCATATCACAAATCTAATAACTGTTACTTGTTCTTGCTCCATGTAGACTCTTTCGTGTTGTATCCAAAAGTTTTTTGAATAGATGGACAACATGAGCACGGAGACTACATGGCTGCTTTACAGCTTCTTGAATCACCTCCACCTGTTGGTTTGCTCATTGGTATACACCAGCAACATATGCTGTAATTTATATGCCATGGTATTACCATAGCCAGGATGAGTGCTCTGCCAGAGTTTATTCAATTCAAACCTCATGATGCATGTATATACACACAGTGAAACAACCATGCAGGGCTTCTATTGAAACCCAATATCTATATATAAAAGTAATTTGTAGATTATAACAGAAGATTCCGCATATGTTATTATAGATCACTTGTTTTATTAACCTTAATACATCTCTTTTTGCATTTTATATGAATTAGATTGCTATTGCAAATAATGCAGCCAATAAGGCATCCTGCCTGTTTGTAGAACATCCAGTCTCCTTCTGTTGCTGTAGAGAAAAACTGATTCTTCACATTCACTTGCCCCATAATCTCTGCCAAAGGCAATACAGGCCATAGGGAAAATGGAGAATTTTCATAGTAACTGTTGTGCTTCCACACCAGCCATGAAATCATGAAGCTTGGAGAGTTAAATATGTGGACATTTATACTCGATTAGGCAGTATAATTTTCTTAAGAAGATATCATCTGCTGTGAAAACACATCACTGTTAAGTACTATAGTATCATCTCAAAGCCTTCACCCTTTTGAAAATGTAAATTGTCAATACAGTTCTCTTTCCCCTTGTCTGGACAGTTTCTTCATGCATACTCTTCCCTCCACCCCAGAAGTAACCACTTATTGACTAGAAAACATCTGAAGCTTTTACATCTGATAGCAAGAAACTTGAACACACTGGTGAATTCTATTTTATTTCTGCTTGAAACACATAACAACACACATAATTACATATGCGCAGTCCCACAGATGCGCCAAGGATGATGCGCATTACCATAGTTTCTAATCAAAGGTAAATTATTTTCACTTTACCTGCCCTCTTCCAAAATAAATTCCTTACTGGTCAGCCTCTTTGAATTTACTGTGGCAATAGTCACTGATACTCTGAGGATCTTAGGTTTGTCAGCATGCCCATGGAATTCTATTCATATATTTACAGAAATCAGAGACAAGCAGAATATTATGTTGCCTCACCATGAGGGAAGGAATGCCAAACCTGTGTGTGTAGTTAGAAGAAAATCTCACCCAGCAGCGTGTCGCAGCTTGATTTTCGCCTTCTGTCTCTAGAATTCACACAGCAGTCTTTGACAAGGATGATGTATAACCATTAGAATGTGATTAAGCATTGTAATATGAGGTTCTTCACAGTCTTCTTTCCCAAAAGTCAGTTCTTTGTAAATATACTCTGTGCGCTCAGGAAAGCAGGTAAAGAAATCTCTGGGCCCTTTGACCTTATCAGGTTTATTTGCCCTCTTCCACTCCATAGTTATCACTGGACTAGCCAGTCATTGCTTTCAGGAAAAAGACGGTCCTCTCACTACAAGACTAACTGCTTTTTGAACTGATATCTCTGCATTTTATCGTGATCAAGGAAAGAAACTTTTCAGTATCTCTCTCCCCCCTCACACACACACACACACACACACACACACACACACACACACACACACACACACACACACACACACACACACACACACACACACACACACATACATATCTCTCACTCTGTCTCTTTAATAACATGTCAGACAAGCTATTATTTCATACCCAAAAATAACCACTTTTTGATCGAATGTACACTCCTCTGATGTTTGTGATCAAGTTGAAAGAAACAAATTAATGTATTTCTAGCTTCTTGTTTTACAAAACTCGTTACCCCCAACACAAGTGCACACACACACACACACACACACACACACACACACACACACACACACACACACACACACAATATTAATTCACACACACACACACACACCTCCCTCATAAGCTACAAAGACACACTGAGACACACACACACACACACACACACACACACACACACACACACACACACACACACACACACACACACACACAGTCCCTCATAAGCCACAAAGACAGCCAATTCTCCCCTCCTCCTAAAGTGAATACTTTCTGACTGGGCACACTGGCTGATGTTTTGCTGTGATCAAAAGTAAAATACATTCTTGACCACAATAATATATTTTACTTTCACCTCTCTCACCCTCACATACACACATGAAGAATTCCTCCTGAGAGCAAAATAAATTATTACTTAACTGATCAACTGACTGTAACATTGAGTCATTTTCACACATAGAGTAACCTCTCAAAAATATCACTTCTCTGACCAGGTACACACTTGATGTTTGTATATAATTAGTCCACCTACTCTTGCTGCAGAAGTAGCATTTGCTGCTTGTTCTTCAAATCCTGTAGCCACTGATCACCATTTAAATACAGCCTCCTGACAAATGAGCTCATTGCTAATGACACAGTTTGTGTGCCATTATAACAATGCCACCAATAGGATTGTTTTGGTATCCTGTAGTTATCGGTTGCTTATATAACATTACAAAAGAAAGAGATAACCAACCCCTGATGATTGAGCATCTTCTTTTTGGTGCTCTCTGCACAAAATTATCAGGAGATATAGAGTAAAATGATAAAACAGTCTGTATCTAGTGGTTACCTCTGGCCATAGTAACAAACTATGAATTAGCTTGCCATGCGACCTCTTTAATATGACAGGGAGGGGAGGATCTAATAAAGCATCACAAGGGCTCACTTCTGGGTCCACGTTTGTGTTATATTTTTCTTTTGTGGGGTAATGAGTGCTCCATTAGTATAAATAGCTTGACTAACACAATATTTAACCCTAAACTGTTCTGAGACTGAAAACTACTTGTTTTACATTTTTTAAAAAAATCACTGTTTCTTCATAGTTGTAACATTAAAAATGAAAATATAATAAAACCAAGTTATTTTGCTATATATATGGACAACATATGCAATCCCACAATTAAAAAGGTTAAAGACAGCCTGAGCTCTGATATTATAAAAGCATTTTCTTGAACCAAAATGTGGAGACTGTTTTTACAAGAAAGATACTAGTCTTGTAGTCCTAAGTGCTAAATATTAGTCTTGTATCATATTAAGTCAAAAGTAAATACATGTGCACTTCAAAATCACAACATATGTCAGTAGAGCTTGGAAGGATTCTGGAAAGTAGATATTCAAGAAATGAAAACAACAGGTTGTTTCTTTTACTGTTGTCAAATTTATGTTTACTATCCCGAATGTATTTTACATTGCTCGATTGACCCTAAGTCATTAGAGTTTACTTTTCATAATCAAAATGCAAAACAACCACTATGTAAAAGGAAGATAGGCTTTTTCTAATTTGTTGGGTAGCATTTTATAGTAAAATACAAGAAAAAAGAGCAACATTTTATTTTACGCATTTCTGGACATCCAGCTGTATCTGAAAAAATGGGAAAAAGATATTCAAAATAAGCTAACATTAAATTAGCATGCTGCTAAGAGTGTTCAATTCCCTAACGCAGTTGATGTGTTAGAGGGTGTGAAACTTAGAAAGGAATGTTATTGCAGGATGTTAAATACATTTATGTTACTTCTTAGATTATTTGATTATTGTAAAAAACAAATATGAAAAAATGCAAAAATATCATCACAGTACCAGATAGTATTTTTTAAGAAAAGAAAGTAGAGTAACAAAATTCTAGCTGCTTTTGCGAAGACAGACAAAATAGCTTAATAAACCTCTTTTAAATATATAAAGACAACTGAATTAGTAGAAAGTAAACTCTTTTTTTCTGAGAATATATCAGTTAACTGAGTCTTTGTAGTAGTTGTGTATTGTTGCCAGTTGCAAACACAAAATATGTAACTGTGCCTGTTCAAAATTCCATATCTATAAAAAGCATTGTGGTCAGATGTTAGGTGCTGATTTCATGGATTCAGTAAGTGAAATATAATATCCTGACTGGCAGTTAGTAATATTTCAGATCAGGTGTGAGGAAGGGGCCAGATTGACTCTTCATTTTACCTTGTATTCAACATACAAGCAACACTCTGAGATGGGTTAATAAAGAAGGCCCAGACGTGATTTAGCCCTTGGAAAAGATGCTGCACTTTAACTGAGTCATAAACAAATAATACTTGGCTGGTAGATAACATCATATACGCATTTAACCTTTGTCTGGGAAGAATGGCTCCCACATGCGAAGTGCTGAATGGGGATGAGGAGGGAGGACAGCAAAGGTCCTGATCTAGGAGTACCAGGTCAGTGCAGTGGGAAAAGTATGAGCAGCACTGGGGTAGGAGGAGGTAGCACATCACATCACAGTGAAAAGGCTCAGTGCTCAGCAGTAATCCATCTTTTTTCACTGCACAAACCCACAGAAAAGCCTTCATTCACAGAACATCTGAGTATTAAATGTAAACAAAAAGCAGAAAACAGAAACAGACAGAGATAAAGAAAAGGTTTGAGTATGGGAACAACCTGAAGTAAGTGAAAACAATGATCGATGGTTAGAGTTGAATATAACAGAAAATGGTAATCAAAGTATATCACAGTGGTGGAATTAGAGTGAGAGATGTTTAGAAATGTCTGGTGTTGTTTAATTTGTGGTTTGAGTGGAAAGGTCATTTAAGCTGTACAATTCCTGCTATTTCGAGGAGCGTTAAAGTAAAAGCCAAAGTTGAACAGGGGAGATCAGATGAATTGTACAACATATGTTTATCTATCTATCTATCTATCTATCTATCTATCTATCTATCACTTATCCCTATCTATCCTTTGCTAACTAGATTAGTTCCATTAGGCTAGCAGCCTCTTCAGGGAGACCTGAGTTGGTATTTATACTATTGTGGGAAATTTGGCCAGGACATCTGGGAACTCCCCACTCATTTCTATAGATGTTGTTGAACATGTTTGCTTGGTCTGCAGACAATGTATAGTTTATCCATTGCCAGGAAGATGAGTTGTTTACGCATGGTTAATGGAGCAAGGAAAGGTGTTAAACAATGTTTTTTCAACTCCTTGTTAAACACAAGATCACTTTGCTTTACAAATAGGAACCAACCTGACATCTACCAATGAAAATATTCAAAAAACTTCCCTAAAATGTAAATGTGAAATGCCCTTCTGAGTCTCTAGTATAAAACACTGACCATATATGGCAGAAAGGAAAGCGAAGAAGGTTTAATTTAGGAAACAGAACATAACAATGGAAATGTAAGCTAAAGTGATTGACACTCTCTTTCTTTACAAATGAGTGGCAAATTTAAGATGCAAGCTGCTGAGAGTTATATTATGAGACAGAAGGGTAAAGGAGAGGAAGTACTCTGTAAGGTTGTGCCAGTTTACATTTCTTGGCAAGATATGATAAAAATAAGACAATGAAACTAGAACTTTATATCCAGGTTGAGAATATCTTATCAAATTTTGTTTTAACCAGAGGCAGATACAAGAGATGGAGCAATCAGGAAACTAACTTGGGAGGGCAAATTCATTGTGTACTTTGAATTTTCAGACATAAAAAATCTGATTATAAGGATGTTGAATTTATCACGGTCAGCTCTTAAACAATATTAAACTATATGTTAACACTCCCTTTGGCAAAACCATTAATTATTGGGTAGGAAGTATGCCATTTTTATAGGTGAGTCGGCGCTTTCTGTGAGACTAGTTATGCTGTTTTATTAGTGTTCCCACTCCTTACTCATGTATCAGAACCTACACTAAAAGGAACAAAGGTTTTCAACTATTGGTAGGAGTCATCAGGGAAGAACAATGCTGGTGGGAGGTAATCTTATTTACCTTGGGGACAATGATTTATGTCAGATTCGTATAGGAAACCTAGGAAAGGTCATAAGACAAGAAGCAGAATCAATGGCCTGCACAAATCCATCTGATCTGGTTTGAAGTGGTGCAGAGGCTTAGGTGGTCCAAGTCCATCTCAGTATGAGCATCTCCACAGATTTAGGCATAAGATAACAACTGCATGATAAAATAACACCAGAGCAAGGGGGTACCTCTCTCCCTCCATCTATTGAAACCATTCTGAAAGACTTCCTAGCTAAAATATTCATATTCTATTCTTGCCTTCAAAACAAGGATAAACTATATCCCTAAATGCTTGGAAACACCCCAAGTACCTTTTCATTCTTACTATCTCCTTAATCTCCCTTCTTCACTTATTGTCTTACTGCTATCTAATTCTCTTCCTGACTTTTCTCTAAATATACCATAAGCTTGCTTTTCCTTTCACTTCATATTACTTGGTTCCCTATTTGTAATCTGGATATATTCTTGCTCAAAACCTGGATAAACTATATCCCAAATGTGAACAAGTACATTTCGCATTCCTTATACCTCCCTTTAATCTCCTTTCTTCACTTCTATTTTCTTACTGCTATCTGAATTTCTCTTCCTGACTTTCTCTCTAAATATACCACAAGCCTTTTTTTCCTTCACTTCATATTGCAATTCCACTTATTTGCTTTAGACTAACTTGCTACCTTTAATTTCTACAAACCGTTTTACAATTTCTCCTAAATATAAAATGATTGTCATATACCTTGTATCAATTTGTAAACTGTTTTTATATTATGTCTAATTTGTTTTACATAATTATTTAAACTGCAGATACTTTTGTTTTATTTTTGAAGATTGTAAAATTATTGTTCTTAAAATGTTTTGTAATAATTTGGAGTTTTTCAACCCTAGCTCTACCGGTGAAGAAATGAGTTTCACACAGCCAGTTGGACTTTCCTGAAGTAATCAAATGTCAATAAATAAATAAATAAAAGCTTTTTGAGGATTAAGGACAAACTATAAATTTATCAAAGCATATGGATTTTGAGAATTTACCTGAATGAATGATGACGGTCTTTTCTAGGATACAACTTGACAGTAATGTTGGGAAAGCTATAAAGGAAAGCAGGTTGATATAAGTGGGGGAAGAGTCCTCCCCTTCTTATGTGACAGAAGGCAGGACTTGTAATAGACATTGAGGTTAAATCAAGGTTAAAATGGGGGTGGGTGATATGAGACTCCTTTGCTGGTCGCTAAGAAGGCTGATGGCCCCAGCAGAGATTAGCAGATTCATTAATCTAATCTCCTTTTCTGGCTTGTAAACAGGTCTAAAATGTGAAGATGACGTGAGTTATGTATTTGTTTATAAAGGCTAGACATCAGCAGTGCAATCAGTTCTGTAGTTGTTTATCTAATGTTTAGGATGGGTTCATTGAAAACCCAGTGTTGCATACATCTCCCGAGTTTAATTGGCAAAACTGACCAAAACACATAGCTGTGGCCATTTAACTCTATTTGGTACGATCTACTTATTTAAATTAAATAAATATATCAGATATATGAATTTCTGCTGATGTTAGTCATAGGCTCCGGAACCATAGAGCGAGTGGGAGGGAGCACCCCCCCACAAACACACTTCTTACCAGAAGTCCACGGTGGAGTTTTTCTTTGAGGAGTGACCCACGCGATGCTAACGTGGGATTTAAACACACAAGTCAAGAGATTAAATCCTTACCATTGGTAAGTGTGTATGATTACCCCGAGCAAGAGTTAATGCTGTCCATGGTTCCTTAAGAGTAAGAAGAGGTAATTTTAATGAGAGTTTTTCCTACACTCTCATCGATGTTACAGTTATAATGTAGAGTTCAAGTAATTTGCTGCCTGTTTAAGGTCCGTGGTGTGTGTTTTCTCATTCTTCTTTACTGCTACTCAGCTTTTAAGATCCATGATTGTTTTAAGTACTGCTGCTCAGTTTAAGGTCTGTGATTGTTTTCAGTACTGCTGCACAGCTTGGAAGGTCATTGCTTTGCTGCTTATTTTAAGTGTGTGTGTGACAGGTCATTTCTTTGCTGCTTGTCAGAATCTTCTACGTTGGTTGTCTGATGACTCTTTAGTACTTTTTGATAACGCCAAATATTCTGAGAGGTACTTGTCTCTAAATGCCCTAGACACCTGAATAAGATCTCCTCTTAGATATCTGTAAGAGACACTGTACATGTTCAGATATTTTTGTCTTTCATAATAACTTAAATTTTCACATCTATGAATGCCCTCTTTTCAGTTTACTCATGCTTGTTTTCTTACAGGGTTTCCATATTGTTATTCCATACTCAAGTTTGGGTCTAATGTAACTTACAAATGATGACTTCATCATTTTTGATTTCCTAGACTTTATAAATATTTTTATACAACCTATAGTTCTATAACTATCATTAATCAATTGGTTGATATGATTAGAAAAAACTAATAGCTGGGTATATACCCAGGTCCTTAAATGAGTCTACAGCTTCAGTCAGATTTCTTGTGTTGCAAACTTGAGAGATTTAGTTGAGTGTCAAGTGGATTTTACAAGGAGCTGAGAGCTTCAGGGGAAGAGAAGTTTAGTGCTGCTTATGCTAAGCTGTTGGCATTGTTAGTAGCACAACAGGTAGTATATTTGCTTTTGATGCAGAAAGCTGTGGGTTCTACTCCCACAGTATGCAGATAGATCGCTGATACTGTACTGTGTTGTACTTTAAAGAGAGTGGATGCTGAAATCCTAGGAATGTCCTTATTTGGAGAAGTTACCTAGTAACTATTAACTTGTTATCAGTTTGCCATCCATTCCCTACTGCAATATTACTAGCTTACCATTTTTTAATGTAGCACAGGCAATTTATTTTTCAAAAGGGCAA
>NW_025052507.1:0-10691 GCF_019279795.1 Protopterus annectens | reverse complement strand
TGAGGGTGAAGGGGCTTTGGTTTTTTCCCTAATTAAAGTAATAAGATCTTAAGCCATTCATAATTTGTTTTTAGGAAAAGAGCCTGACCATGCATTTTGGGACTGGTTTTCACGGAGTTTTAGGCCAAGAAGATGGTTTGGAAATGCAAGTGTAGGCCTGAATACACCTCAAGCCAGTGCCTGCACCCGGACCCATAAGTAGACATCCAGGTTCCATGGTCAAGAAGCATCACGCAGCATAGATGGGTCTCAGTAGAGGCCAGCAAGTCTGAAGTAGGTATCACTGAAAAGCACCTCACTTGGTACAATCAGAACTAGCAGCTTTATTTGCTTTTTTTATCTTTACATTTTTGAATTTTGATGGAGCATTTCTGATAAAACAGAGAAAATAGTTTGATGCAAAATGAACCAACAACAAATAGTTCAATGATTGAATAAGGCACAAAATTGACAGTGGGGCTTAGTCTGAGCAGCAAGGAATGCATGAATGCTTTGAGGTATTTGTTTACAAAAACAATTGTTAACTGACATCAGTTTAGAGCAAAAGGATTCAAGGGTACTTTTGAAGATTTTCTGAAACTCAAAAAAATTTAGAGTAGCACTTGAAGCTTCTGCCCAAGTGGCATGAAGACTGAGTAATGGATGGCGCATGTTTATACACCTGATGACCTGATGTTATGGAAGAAGAGCAGCATCTGGAGATCCAAGACTTTGATATTCAGGCATGAGGGCTACCTGCAGGCAGTAACCCAAAGTAAGACTGCAACACTGAAACATGAAGAACATCAAGAAGGAAATGAAAATGGCTTTCTGGCCAATGGAAAAAGAATGAGATAAGGACTGGATTAGAATCAGGAATTTAATAAGGTTTAGCCTGGTGTATTCAAAGAGTATAATATTTGGCATCCTGAGGATATGGTTGGCAGACCAGCTGCTTGCAATGGTCACACCTTTTCCCCTCTGGATTTTTGAATATTGGTTAACACCTTGTTCACTTATAGTATGTTTTCTAGGCTTTGCCATGTAAAACTTTGACATTGCAAACTCCAGGAAAACCTGAAGATGTTACTGCTCAATGCCAGGAGTTTAAACAAACTCATCCTCAAGTCCATCCTGAAAATGTAACATCTGTGCTTACTGAGACATGGTTTATTGGCATGGACAGCATTCTGTCAGTGCAGTGCTATAATGTATTCCATTGTAGTAACTGGTCTAAATTGTGGAAGGAACAAAGGTTGATGTTTTTCATCAAAACAAAACATTTCAAGACTCATTAAACAGTATGATGCATCAGTCCTCCATGTCCAAATTATCACAGGCAAAGTCCCAAAACATAACCTTGAATGAGGTCATCTTCTATAACACAAGAACCTGTACTTCTTAAATTACTGGAAAATATTCAACCCAACACTATAAGTAGTTAGTCATCCCGACTAAACTGGGAATCATCAACCACAAACATGCAGGCCAAGAGTTTCCCAGGGTTTAGTTAACACAAATGCCTAATCTGTATATCCACTAGGGACACCAACATCATTGACCTTGTCTCACAAACATTGGCTCCCTAAACATGATCTTCTTACCACTGAAGCCAAATGCTCAAATAATCATCCAAACTAAATAAAAAGAGCTTCCTTTCAGTATAGTGCAAAAGACAATGAAACCTGCATGAATCATGACTTTGGTACAGACACATGCCATGCAAACAGTCTTTTAAACACTATAAATGCCATAGCAAAAACAATCCCTTTAGCACCAGAGTAAAATAATGCACCATCCCACCTTATCAAAAATTTCCTTCCGTCTAAAGTTAATGCTACTCACTAACAAATTGTATTATCAATAATAACGCCGAAACGTTTTTAACAGCATGATTTACCACTGGCATACCTGTATGAAGTTGGTATTGTGAACTTTTCTGGCTCTGACCTCCATACGAGAGGCTAACCCACATAAACACAAATATAAGGACATTGTTATATTTTTGACATTTTCTGGCACACACCGTGTGGAACCCCTCGACTGTTTTTGGGCTGCATGAAGCCTTCCAAATTCAGGACCTTTGAAGACACAATACTTTGGCTCAAATCAACAACAATAATAATGATCGGGAACAATAATTCATTTTCACGGTAACTGATCAAAATGTCAGTTTTCGAGCTCTACTGTTAAAGGTTCCTGCTTTGAGTCCATAAACAACTGAAAGCCAGTCATCTAAATATGCAAACAATGATCATCTTGTTTGCATAAAGACCATGGTGCTGATGAAAGACTGAATGGAAAAACACTGAACTGATAAAGGGTCTTTGTCTACCTTGATGGCTGCGAAAACTTAGTACTTTCTTGACTCTGTTGTTTGAGAGGCATCTTCCGAAAAATTCCGACAACACATGGAGTCTCCTTTAGAAATACTGATTGAGATGTGACAATATGGAATTGCCTTGTGACCAGACAGGGCGTTTAACCTCAGAGATTTCAAAACTTCAGATTTTGATCCTTGCTTGGTTTTCACAGAAAACTTACTCAAGTAATAACCTGTTTCCCCCATTGAGTCCTAGCAGGTGGCAAGATGGCATTTTCCTGAAGATGAAAGGCAGGCACCTGCCAGGCAGCTCTGTAAGGGAGATGGGCACCACTGGTATGCAAGAATAAAAGGGTTTAAGGGAAAAAATGTAAGCACAAGACACCAGTAAGGGTTTATCATCTCTCTTACCTACCTGAATTTGGTAAGGCCATAAGGAGTCAAGATGGAGAAAGCCCAGCCCACAACTGTCTAACCAATGCAGCATGTTTGAGGTGTGAAATTATTATCTGAGACACTTCCAGGATCCTGAATATGCTGAAGTGCATACCTAGCTGATTCAGAGACTTCATAGGTATGTGCCTGTAGAATACTTCCTGGGGATTTTCAGAGCCAAGAAGTCCACTAGGCCGCACATCTTATATTGGGACACTCTACAGGGCCTCAGTGATGTAAAGTTCTTGCATTTCTTCCTTCTACATGATACTAACTGGAATTGTCAAGTTTAGAATAACACCAACAACCCTTGAAAGGAGTTTTGAAAGGATGCCATGGTACTGCACTCCAGATAAGTTGTTTAGATGCAGCAAAACCATGTGAGAAGAAATAGCTATGCTAGAGCAAACTGACCTGCTCACTACACTGCCAGCATTGTAGGTGACACACATCATAATCTGGATTAACTGTCAAACCATTTCTGCCTGGGATTTAAGATATATTCGGTGATGTAACATTTCTGAGGATTTATCAACTGCTATCCCCTATATAAAGACCTGCGGTGTCGAACTTCAGGTTCCAGCCAAACACAATGAAAAAACAAGGAAGACAGACTACAAATTCCAAAGTAGTCCACAACCATGGGATTTTTCCTCAGAGGGATGGACCACCGTGTGGGAAAGATGATGTTTTTAGCAGTGGAAAAGGCGATGATTCCATTGAAGGCAGTACATGCTGAGGTGCTAGAAACGTGTAAATCTGTTTTTTTATCCTGGACTGATTGTCATTATTTGTTTATATTATGTAGTTCATGTTGTTTGAGGAAAAGTGATGTTCTTCAATGCAGGTGCAGATGTAATGGAGTCTAGTTTTGGACAACAGAAACGAAGTAATTCTTTGATTTGTCACAGCTCTAATGTGCTTACAAGGAACAGGAGCCACAGTGAATGGATAACACAAAATCACCTCAGGTGCATCCTTAACAGTATCATTCATGAAGCGTGCCGCTCAAGAACTCATATCCAGGTCCTACAAGCCAGCAACGGGCATGCAGAGAATAAATTTACAGATACGCGACTTTACTGCATTATACGAATCCGCTGAACATGGGAATCCTCAGGAGGCGGGGTTTTTCCATCACCAACACCTGGAATGCTTTGCCGGAAAAATGGGACTAGACTCAAGGGCAAAGAGGTTGTCTCCTTTCTCCCACTCCTGCTTGCCTTTAGCCCATGGGAGGGACAAAACATAATCATGTACCTAACTCCCACAGAGGGCCCCTGTAATCCTAGAGGAAGGTAAGAAGGTCTCTATGGGTGCGGCTGCTTGTGCCTGGATTGGCTGTGTCTGGACCCCTGGTGCAGCAGAGGCTCTAATAAAAAGAAATGATACAGTTGGAAGCCACAGGGAAAACTGCGGTTAGCATCACGGCTGGGTGTGGAAAAAGAAAGCTCACTGCTCTCTGGCACAGTAGCCAGGACAATGTTAGGGGCCTGGTTCAGGCACACAGCAAGGGCAACCTTTCACTTGAAGTCAGAAAGATGGGTTAGCCAAAGATGTATTTGTTATAATCAATTGTTAGGCCTAATTCTAAAGGATACAAATACACATTACTTGGTTCAGGGCAGTAGCATCAAATTTAACATTGGGGGGTAAGATAATACTAGCTAATATCAGATATAGACCAATGTGTCAGACCAGTACCCAGAGGGATTAGCCAAAAGCAGTGACAAAGGACAGCAGGCCAACTCGGGACTGACATCCTGGAGATAACCCGGTGTTTCAGATGGTAGCCAACAGAATCTGAGCATCAAGGGTGAGGCTAACAATGGCCCTGGCATCAGAAGGTTAAGATGATGCAAACCTGATGCCAGTAGGGAAGACCAAGCTGGTTAACTTCAGGAAGTCGTGCGCAATGTCACTATCGTCGGGGGTGACGGGCGACACTACCTGTCAGTGAATGGAGCATCACACCTAGCATCGCTGGAGTAGGACGGTGGGGCTCCAGCTTCAGGGTAGAATGTCATGGCCAAATCAGGAGATGTGCAAATTTCAAATCCAACATGAGGCTAAAGTACACCAGCACTGGGTCCAACACAGATCCAATGCTGAAAGCATATGACCTGGGGACTGACATCCTTGAGGAGGCAGACTTCAGCTGGCCGACGGGAGCTGACATCAGAGTGAGAAGGCATTCAGTTACCGCGAGCAGACGGCGGCTGACGTCAAGTGACATATCAGATATGCTGGCAAACAGTGACTGGGCTGATGTCAGGAATGGGCCTGATATCTCCCACACAGGTACAGATGTACAAGTTCTGGCACCAGGAACAACGGCCTGATGAAGTCCGCATAGTTTCTACAAAGAGCTCTTGCTGTTAGTCAATTTATGCCTGCAATACTGCTGGGGACAGAAACTGACAACATTAGCCAGTAATTCGGTGAAAAGATGCAACAGATCACAAGAAAGTGGGAAACAAAATCAGTATGACATTACAGGAAGACCAGCACCAGAGTGCAGTCACAGTCATATCACTGAATGAACTGTTAAAAGAAGTTGAGAGGGCTCTAGTCACAGATGCAAGCTTGACTATCTGGCTTGATCGAGAATAAAACATAATGGACAAATAAAACAAGTTAGGATATGTTTGAGGATTGCCTGAAACCAGGCACACTGGCGGACTGGAAGGAAGCCAGGCACAGAGGTCTCACAGAAGATCTCAAACACCGAGAAAGACCCCAGAGACACCAGCACATCCAGCAGAAAAGAAAGTCACATTAGGTATCAATTTCTGTTTTTTTCTCTGCATCTTTTTTTTTTTCCTTCTTTCCTTTTTGAAATCTACTGAGAAAGAAAAATTTCTTTATTCTTCAGAAAGAAGAGATATTTTTGAGCAAAATGTGATGCTGACAGCTCATTTCTCCTAACGAACAGATTAGGAGTATGCTCTGCTGCGTCTCATAGGCACATTAAGCACAAAGTGTTTCTGCAACACAAAGAACTTGCTCACATACAATATGTAAGCTCAAGTCTAGAGTATAAAATCCGTCAAGTAATTCACTGAAGTTCACCAGTTTTTCCTCTTACTTTAACCTTTTAATTTCACAATCTCTACCACTTACGATTAACTAATACTTTTTCTGCACTTTTACCTCAGTATCGGTAATACTGCAACATAAATCACTTTCAACAAAACAGCATTCTTAGTAAAGATATTGCTGCAAAACCACTTCAGTTGTTTTGTGTGTAGTTATTCCCATCTGTTTAATTATTTTCTGTATGTATCTCCATCCAATGTCTAAGCTCGTATTGTTTTAAAGAGTTTGGGCTAGGGATGAAAAAGGTCCATTTAAGGATTAGGATCCAATCTCATTAAATTTAACACGCGAATTTAGCTGATGAGTCCCACGCAGCCCTGTAATTGCGTAGCGGAGTTGCTACTGGTTGCACACACTAGGGCGTTTTGCCTAAACAGGTTCCAGAAGTTTAAACCGATTCGGCCACCTAAAGTCCACTCCTTCAAATTCTTCCCTTAAACCGACTTCTATTCACTCCGAACTAACTTACTACCGATCCAATCAGGCTTATCCTATAATTGTGCAAAAGATCATCTCTCTACTTCAGACTCATTAGCAGACCACCCCTTTCATCTGCTAAACGTAGGACTTGGTTCAAGCAGGTACTTATTACCTTGATCTCGGCACTCTGTCATAGATAAATTCCTGCAAAAGCGCAACCCCTATTTTTTCGTCACCCATCTCTCGAGATCTTTTTAGGAAGTTTTTTTGTCTATTCCTTTTCCAGCATGTCGAGGATCAGTTGGCTAGTGTCCTTCCTGCTCAGTTGGTGAAGACACTGAATATTGAGGGCACACATAATTACCCACACACAGACCTGGTCGCCCTCTCTCCTCCCACAAACACACAAATACATGCGAGATGCCTTCTACACGTGCCAAACTGAGGCTTATTTCTAAGCATAGGACTGGCTTAAGCACACTAGTCAGGAGGAGAAAGGGATTACACACACACTATATAGACCCAGTCTCCACATACACATTTATAACCTCAAATCTATACACACTTAAACTTTTACACAAAGGAACAGCACTCGGAGGCTCTGATCAAAAATCTACTAAAACAGCAGAGGCCACCAAAGCAGACACCCAAACAAACTTACCACCTCAGAACACAACACTCTGTAACACATATGGACCTCACAGTCAGAGTGTCAAATAGTCACAGCCCTTAAAAGGCCAAACACAATGCCAGACACACCCAGTCATTGGTGACTCCGCATAGTCAGACACACTGGCGACGCCCCTGGCCAATTAGGACTGGAGTAAGGAGAAGAAGTCACAGCAAGCTGTCTGTCGTGGCGCTAGAATCTAAAAACACATAACGCAAGCACTCAGAGACCTCTCAACAGCAGGTACAAAGGATGATTCATTGATCATTGTCCACGCTGGGTGTAAACCGCACTGAGACGCATACTCCTGACTACATGAAAAGAGATTACGTTGAGGAGCTCTCTGATTATGTGACCAGCCCAGACAGGTATGACCCTCGACCTTGAGCAGTATCCTACCTTCACCAAGAATGAGTGCCCACAACACAGAGAGATAAGATGACCAGCTTCATCACTTGGTTTAAACACCGGTTTGTCATTCAAAGGGATCCAGTGTTCGTTCGCCTGGGGATGACATGCCGGACAAGCCACGCTGTTTCCTCGCAAGGGACCGGCTTGCACCTGTTCTGCCCTCAGATCCGGATATTGCAAAGGCTCTTGCCACCCCCATAGCCTTTTTAGGCACAGAGTCAAGGCTAAAATTTAAACCTACCAATTCAGAACACAAAAAAGAGGAGAAACTACTGTGAATAAGCAAGCCAATGCCAGAAGTCCTGACCCTCAAAATGCCGCACGCACTCGAGGCCCTTCCTCGAGTATGGAGAACATCGATGTCTGCAGTAACTGTGACAGAAACCTGGTTCAGAGGCCCTGAGTACCCCTGCAATACTGTGGTTTTACCTCATATCATGCGTCCCGCCCCAAAATCTGGACAATACTAAGAAAGGAGTGGGGGGTATCCATATTCATCAAGGACACACCACACTCTACCAGACTGGTGGCAACCCACTCGATGCATCGGAGATCATCCAGGTGCAATTACTTCAACTATAAAGCAGAGCGAACTTTCGCTCTGGCAAATTGTAGCATGTTACAGTCCTGCCCTCACAAACGCTTGTGGAACCTCACATGGCGCTTCCTGAAAACACTAGAGGGGATAAATGTATCCGCCAAACACCATCATACTAGGTGACTTTCAATTACCCTAATATAGACTGTGAACACTACGCCAAGCCCCAAACACTCACTAGCCTGGGGTAAAAGTTCCTGGAATTCATAAAACTCAAATGCCATGGAACAACCTAGTCACCATCCCACAAGAGAGATAACATACTTAGATTCCATCATCACCGGTGTGAACATGGGAGCATTAACACAATTCAACACCGGAGGTGTACCCCCACTGGTGAGGGTCAGACCACAAACCACCCTCGCTTGGAGGTCCTCATCCCACCCCCAATTGAAATAAAAAGACCACAGTAAAGAACTTCTCGTGCCGACTTCACACTTTCGAAGCGACCAGTGTGGTCTCCTTTAAAAGAGCGAGGCCCCCATTGTGGAAACAGTACTCAGTCAGCTGAATGAATTACAAATGCCTTCACCACCCAGCACCTGCACGGGACTGCATGGATAAGGCAATCCCAAGCAAAACAAAAGACTCTTGGTACCAAAGGCAAGCATCCAGTCTGGTGGACCCCAGGCCATAAACAAACTCTACAACAAAAGGAGGGAAGGCTACCAAGATAGAGTGTAATCTCAAAAGGTAAGAGACCCTTGATCACTATAAATGGCTAAAAACTAAGAGCTCATAAAATCATCCAAAGCAAATTTGAGAGAAAAATAGCTAAAGACTCAAAAGACACAATTACATAGGGCCTTCTTTAGTTATGTTAGAAAACCTGGGAGGAAACTCCCAGATAGTTTCAGAGCTAGATTCAAAATGATGTGAAGATTACTGCAGTCCTACAGAGGCTGCCAACATACTGGCTGGGACAGGTTCAGTGCAAACTGCTTCTCCCCCTCCCCCAAAAAGGAGATATCTTATACTGCACCCGATTGCAGTGCCCCCAAACATCTCCAGCGCCCAAGTGAGAACTGCTCTCTCCAAAAGCAAAACACAGCATCCATGGGACCTGATGGTGTCCCGGGCTGTAGTAACTCCATGAACTCACGGAGGGAATTAAACTCACAGTTAGGACAGTTGTTTAATCAAAGAGTCTTACCCTCTGGATACGCTACCCAGGGAGTGCTTACAACCTGCAACGTGGTTACCATTCTTCACAAAGGCGGTGCCTCCACCGACCCTGGAAATTACGACGCCCATTAGCTTACGACAGAGCGCTTATCTTGCAAAGCCATAGCGAAGAGGATCATACGGACTTCATAAATAAAGACATAGGGGAATTTGTAGACCTTTGGATCCAACCCAGTTTGGCTTTTGTCAGCAAGAAGATCATGCCTTTGAAACCTTGGTTACACTTTTTCGAAAGAAGATCAAAGTCCATTGATGAGGGAAAGCGTGTCCATACAGCTCACCTCAGATCTCTGGCTAAGGTCTTCGATACAGGCCCAATACCCCATTCGGGTATCATTGAAAAACCTATATCAGGCTTAAATGTCAAATCTTGCATATCACAAGATGGGTCGCTAAACTGGCTGAGTGGGACAGAACCCACAGGGGTCAGATTGAAACTGCAAGCGCTATGTCAGACTCAAAGCCTGTCATGGGTACGTGTCCCCACCTATTATACTCAGTCCTCGGGCTACCACTTTTGTTTTGGCATCTACTTCTTTCTCCCAAGTACCAGAAGCAAACACAGGAGGGTTATGGGAGCTGACAAAAGTTTTGCAGATGATCAAAAATCAGCGCCATAGTAGAAACACATCTGACACAGCATGAATATCCTTCAAGAAGGGGTCTCACAGCAAAACGTTCTAACTGCGCTTGCCAGAGCCATTTTTGCCCAAAGTTAAATGCCAAAAATGCATAGTCATACTTCACCCTTCGGGAAAAAAACAAGGTTACCTCTAGCTACCAAATAGGTGGCAACCACTGAGCTGGAGAAGAAGTTATCCAGGGACCCTGGGGACCCAGGTTGATAGTAAAGGTCTCATCATTCGACACCTCCATGTAGCTAAAAGTAATATATCTCGGAGACCTTTGTTGCCCTGCCATCCATGCAGAAGGGATTCTCACTTCAGGACTAAGGAGTGTCATAGTCTCCCACTTTACTCATTCCCCCACTCATCAGGACCAATGAGTTGAGTACAATGCCCCATTCGAATGTATCTTGGACCCGACACTCTGCAGCAGGCTGGGAGAGGCCACACTAAAAGTTCCTCACCAAAAGGACAAAGGTCTCAAAAAATCTGTCCCATGCCGCCCGGGACTGAAAGAACTCCAGTTTTCCCATTCAGTCGCCACCGCTAACTCAGAGGTGACCTTTTGCCTCTAACATACAAGGCCATAATCAAACCCAGATTTGATGAATATGCTCACCAAAAAAATCTAGATCCATCAGAGCCACAAGGGCGGGAGACTTAAACCTGGGAGGCCATCGGCTATTAATAGACTCCTGCTGGAGGATACAGATTCACCACCCAAAGACTCCCCTATGCTGTGGAACAAAAAATCCTGCACATGTGGAGGCAGAGCACTGCTGGCCTTGTTCAAGAGAAATTCGACCAATGATGGAGACCTAGAGTTATACCCTAGGATTACCCCTCAGTGTCACTGCCTCGACAGAGGCAACAGAAAAATACGGGTATAGTTCCTTATACTAAAGGGGTGGCCTGTCATTGCAAACGATGGCTAGGGCTTGTAAA
>NW_025052506.1:0-8644 GCF_019279795.1 Protopterus annectens | reverse complement strand
GGCTCGAAATTTGAAGCCTCGCATTGGAACAAGAAGAGGCCCTGAGAAGGGCTGTTGTAAATTAGCTCGATGGGCTGCATTCATTTCCACATCAAGTAGTGGAGCTTCTTATCGTCGTCATTGAGTTGTCCATCGTCTTGGCATTCATTCCATAATCTAAAAAAGGATCCCTGGGAATGCAGACAGTGCGAGGAATTACCCTCACAGAAAGCTAAAACATAAGCGGTCATACTGAAACTCGCAGTTAAGCCAGAACCGGGATTGCCTCCATAGGGTGATAATACCCTACAAACAGGTTTGCCCTTCTTGGAAAAAAACTTTCGGATTTTCCTGCAGAATTCTTGAAGAAAAACTAAAACAAAGGGTAATTAAATGCACGTTAAAGAACGGATTGCCACCTTAGGTGATAATACCCTACACTCCGGCAGAGTTTCAGCCTCTAGCTTTTCCCTCTTGGAAAAACAACTTTCCACTGGAGTTTTTCTCTATGCAGAAACATGCTTGAAATGCAAAGAAAGCTAAAATCAATGAAGGTAACTGAAACTGGCAGTTAAGCCAGAACAGGATTGCCACCCTTTTAGGGTGGATAATACCCTACACACCTGCAAAGTTTAGTTGCATCTCCTCTTGAAAAACTTTCCAGTTACTTTTTTCTCTATGCAGAAACATGTCATTTCAAGATGTAAGCAAACAAAAAATAGCTGAAACTGTTTTTCAAGGGGAAAGGTAGAGGCCAACCTATGAGGGTGGGGATTCCTCCTACAAGCTGGCAGTTTCAGTTTGCTTACTCCGTTTAGTTTTACGTTTTTTTAGCTTTCAAGCATGTTTCTGCATAGAAAAAAAACCCTGGAAAGTTGTTTTTCTCCAAGGAACAAGGGAAACATGCAGGTAGGGACTATCACCTAACAGGTAGGGTAACTGTCAGCTTAACAGTTTCGTATGAGTAATCCTGGTTCTGGCTTAACTGCCAGTTTCAGTATGACCGTTTATTGTTTTACTTTTTGTTTTTCAAGCATGTTTCTGCATAGAAAAAGTAACCCTGAGTTGTTTTGCATGGCAAAACTAGGAGGGGAGGCAGGCTGTGGCTAATCCACCCTAACAAGGGGTAGGGCAATCTGTTTGCTTCCATGCATTTAGATGTCCGTTATTGTTTTAGCTTTCTTGCATTGTTTTTCAATGGGAAAAGATAGAGCTGGAAGTTGGTTTTTCTCCAATAGAAAAAGCTAGGAGGCTGAAACTCTGCAGGTGTGTAGGGTATTATCCACCCTACAAAGGGGTAGAGCAATCCTGGTTCTGTCTTAACTGCCAGTTTCAGTATGCTATTGTTTAGCTTTCAATGCATTTCAAGCATGTTTCTGCATAGAGAAACATAACCCTGGAAAGTTGTTTTTCTCCAAGGGAAGAAAGCTAGGAGGCTGAAACTCTGAGGTGTGTGTAATTCCACCCTAAGGGTTAGCCAATCCTTTGGGTTAACTGCCAGTTTGTTATGGCCTTTCGTTTAGTATCCTTTTTTTTCAAGCATGTTTTGCATTAAAGAAATCCTGAAAGTTGTTTTCCAAGAGGAAAGTTGGTTCTCCAAAAAAGGGGGTAGGGTAAACTCCAAGGGTAGGGATATCCCCTTACAGGGTTGGAATCCTTTTGGCTTATCTTTCACCTTTATGTTTTTAAGCTTCTTTTCATTTCAAGAATATTTCTGAGAAAAAGTACCGGAAAAGTTGGGTTTTAAGACGGCAAAAGCTAGGAGGTGAAACCTACAGGTGTGGGTTATCCCCTCAGGGTGACGCATTCTGTTTTTACTGTTTATTGTTTTGCTTTTTATTTAACTTTTTATAAAATAACCCTGGAAAGTTTTTCTCAAAAAAAGTGGGTTCACTGAAGTGTGTAGGTTAACCTACAAGGGTAGGGATTGTCTGCTTACTGCCAGTTTCAGTTTGACCCTTATTTTTTACATTTCTTAGCATGTTTTCTTATGAAAATACCGGAAATTGTTTTCCAAGAGGAAAAAGAGGAGGCTGAAACTCTGCGGGGAGGGTATAACCCTACAAGGGGTAGGGCAATGTTCTGGCTTAACTGGTTCATTGGTTTGTTGATTTCCATTTCTAATTTCACCATGTTTCTTAAAAAATCCCGGAAGTTTGTTTCCAAAAAAAAGAGGAGGTAACCCTAGGTGAAGGGATTATCCACCTCAAGGGGGGGTTTTCGGCTTAACTGCCAGTTCATATGTTTTTTTATTTCTTTGCAGTTAAGTGTTTCTGTAAAAAATACCGGAGTTTTTCTAGAAAAAAATGGAGGTTAACCCCAAGGGTGTAGGTAATCCTCAAAGGTGGGAATTTTCGTTAACTGCAGTTCAGTTTGTTTTGTTTTCCATTTTTAATTTCAATGTTTCTTAAAAAAACCCGGAAGTTTTTAAAAGAGGAGGTGATTCCAGGTGGAGGGATTAGGTCCACCCTAAAGGGTTTAGGATCCGGTTCTGCTTAAGTTTTCATTTGCCGTTTTTTTTCCCTTTTAATTTCAATTGTTTCTTAGAAAAAAGCCGGAATTTTTTCTCCAGGAGGGAAAAAGCAGGAGGCCGAAACTTCAGGGGAAGGGTATAACCTCACAGGGTGGGTATTTCCCTTAACTGCTTTCATTTCCTTTTGTTTTACTTTATTCTTAAGCATGTTTCTGCATAGAGAAAAATAACCGAAAATGTTTTCCAAGAGGGAAAAAGCTAGAGGCTGAACCCAGCAGGTGGTAGGCTAACCACCAAAGGGTAGGGATCCTGGTTTGGCTTAACTGCGTTTCAGTCAACCGTTTTTTTTAGCTTTCTATGCATTAAAATTTTCTGTAGAGAAAAAAGCCTGAAGTTGTTTTTCCAAAAAGGGAAAGCTAGGAGGCTGAAAAGGCGGGGTTTGGGGTTAATCCCTCAAGGAGGATGTTTCTGGCTAAGCCAGTTCAAGTAGGGTTTTTGTTTATTTCCTATGCATTTAAGTTGTTTCTGTAAAAAAACCAGAAAGTTGTTTTTCAAGAGAAAAACAGGAGGTGAACCTCAGGTGTTAGGTTTAATCCACTCAGGGGGGTATTTTCTAAGGTTTCAATTCGTTTTTGCTCTTTAGCATTTCAAATGTTTTTAAAAAAGATCGAAAGTTGTTTTCCAAGAAAAAACAGAGGTGAATCTCAGGTGTAGGGTAATCCACTCTCAAGGGGTAGGGATTTTCCCTTAACGTTTCATCCTTTTGTTTAACTTCCATTTATTTCCAATGTTTCTGCTAAAAAATCCAAATTGTTTTAGGAAGAAAAAGCAGGAGCTGCCCAGAGGTTAGGGAAATCCACCTCAAGGGTAGGGTATTCTCTTTTTCAAGTCTTTAAACTGATTTGATTTTATTTCTTTGCATTTCAAGTGTTTTGCATAGAAAATCCAGAGTTTTTCCAAAGAAAAAAGAAGGCTAAATTGCGTTAAGGGATATCAACCAAAAGGGTAGGGTTTCGCTTCAATGGTTTCTGTTATGTTAAACCCAGTTTTTTTCTTTAAGTTTATTTCTAGAAAATTTCTGCAAGATGTAAATAGAGCAAAGTAGGGTAGATAGGGTGGGGTAAAAATCGAGGGTTGTATTTCCTCTAACGCTTCATTGTTTTGTTTTACTTTCTTTCATTAGCATTTTCTGCTTAAAATACCTGGAAAGCAGTTTTCTAAAGGGAAAAAAACCCTGAAAGGTGTCTCCAGGGTGTAAGCTAACCCAAATGGGTTGTGTTTATCTCCTTAAGCAGATTTTCTTGTTTAGCATTTTGTTTTTCTTTAGTTTCTCTAGGAAAATTAGAGTTTCTGCAAGAGGAAAACCTAGAAAGTTGTTCCAGGGAAAGGGTGCAACTTCGGGTTTGGTTTTCTTTTAAATGGTTTTTCCTGTTTGTTAGCTCTTTTGTATCCAATTTTTTTTTCATGAGAAAAAGCAGGAATTTTGTAGAGAAAAACCCTGAAGGTGTATCCAGGGGAAAGGGATTCCCAGGTGTGTAGGTTTACCCCTCAAAGGGGAGAATCCTGGTTCGGGCTTAACTGCCAATTTTAGTATGACCGCTTTATTGTTTTAGCTTTTGGTAATTCGCGAAGCAAGTTTCTGCATAGAGAAAAATACCTGTGGAAAGCTGTTTTTCCAAGAGGGAAAAAGCCAGAGGCTGAAAACTCTGCAAGGTGTGTAGGGTATTATCCACCCTTACAGCGGGTAGGGTAATCCCTGGTTCATGGCTTAACCGCCGCCAGTGCTCAGTATGACTGCTTATTGTTTTTAGCTTTCCTTTGCATTTCAAGCATGTTTCTGCATAGAGAAAAAAAACCCCTGGAAAGTTGTTTTTTTCCAAGGGGAAAAAGCTAGGAGGCTGAAACTTTGCAGGTGTGTAGGTATTATCCACCCTACAAAGGGGTAGGGCAATCCTGGTTCTGGCTTAACTGCCAGTTTCAGTATGACCGTTTATTGTTTTTAGCTTTCCCTATGCATTTCAAGCATGTTTCTGCATAGAGAAAAATAACCCTGGAAAGTTGTTTTTTCTCCAAGAGAGAAAAAGCTAGGAGGCTGAAACTCTGCAGGTGTGTAGGTGATTATCCACCCAACAAAGGGTAGGGCAATCCTGGTTCTGGCTTAACTGCCAGTTTCAGTATGACCGTTTATTGTTTTAGCTTTCTGTTTGCATTTCAAGCATGTATCTGCATAGAGAAGAAATAACCTGGAAGTTGTTTTCTCCAAGAGGGGAAAAAGCTAGGAGGCTGAAACTCTGCAGGTGTGTAGGGTATTATCCACCCTACAAAGGGGTAGGGCAATCCTGGTTCTGGCTTAACTGCCAGTTTCAGTATGACCGTTTATTGTTTTAGCTTTCCCTATGCATTTCAAGCATGTTTCTGCATAGAGAAAAAATAACCCTAGAAAGTTGTTTTTCTCCAAGAGAGAAAAAGCTAGGAGGCTGAAACTCTGCAGGTGTGTAGAGTATTATCCACCCTACAAAGGGGAAGGGCAATCCTGGTTCTGGCTTAACTGCCAGTTTCAGTATGACCGTTTATTGTTTTTAGCTTTCTTTTGCATTTCAAGCATATTTCTGCATAGAGAAAAAATACCCCTGGAAAGTTGTTTTCTCCAAGAGGGAAAAAGCTAGGAGGCTGAAACTCTGCAGGTGTGTAGGGTATTATCCACCCTACAAAGGGGTAGGGCAATCCTGGTTCTGAAAAAACTGCCAGTTTCAGTATGACCGTTTATTGTTTTAGCTTTCTTTTGCATTTCAAGCATGTTTCTGCATAGTGAAAAAATAACCCTGGAAAGTTGTTTTTCTCCAAGAGGGAAAAAGCTAGGAGGCTGAAACTCTGCAGGTGTGTAGGATATTATCCACCCTACAAGGGGTAGGGCAATCCTGGTTCTGGCTTAACTGCCAGTTTCAGTATGACCGTTTATTGTTTTTAGCTTTCTTTTTGCATTTCAAGCATGTTTCTGCATAGAGAAAAAATACCCCTGGAAAGTTGTTTTCTCCAAGAGGGAAAAAGCTAGGAGGCTGAAACTCTGCAGGTGTGTAGGGTATTATCCACCCTACAAAGGGGTAGGGCAATCCTGGTTCTGGCTTAACTGCCAGTTTCAGTATGACCGTTTATTGTTTTTAGCTTTCCCTATGCATTTCAAGCATGTTTCTGCATAGAAAAATAATAACCCTGGAAAGTTGTTTTTCTCCAAGAGGGAAAAAGCTAGGAGGCTGAAACTCTGCAGGTGTGTAGGATATTATCCACCCTACAAGGCAGTAGGGCAATCCTGGTTCTGGCTTAACTGCCAGTTTCAGTATGACCGTTTATTGTTTTTAGCTTTCCCTATGGAAGTGGGTGCAAAAAACGATCCTGCTGCATCAGCAGCTGCTACATTCACCGATTCTCAAGGTTTTAGCCCAATATCTACACAAGAATGAATGGATATTACAATGCAAGAGGAAGAGGAGACTACGTCTACGGTTTTGGAGCTTCAAAAACAAGACAGGGACCTGCAAATATCTTCTTTATTATCCTGGGCAGATGAGGTGGACCAGGCCTGTCCTTCAGAGTTGACTTTGCAACAGCCCTTTTCAGGGCTTCCACCTGCTATATCTACTTGCCAGACTACTGTTTCTACAGTTGGGACTGATCGGAGACTTTTACAGCCAGCCTCTGCTTCTGTATATCCTTCAAATGTTACCAATAATAACAAAAACGGCTCTAATGAGCCCTCGCACATTAAACTGAGAGATTCCGGTAATTCTGAGCATGTACAAGCCTCGGGCTATGTTAACAGCTGTAAATCAGCTGTTTTAACGGTCGCTGCTGCTCGCAACACTCTACAAGGGGATTTCCCGGTTATTACCGAGAATAGTGCTTCTCAGAATAGAATTAACGGTTCAGAATCGTCAGTTGACGCTAGTAAAGCGCAACGGGCCTTGTCTTCCATTCAGGGGGCCTCGGAAAGTAGTTTTACTTCTAATGGACAGGAAATTAAGTCCAACCAGAGTCGGAAGGCTCTAACTGATAAGCGCAACTGCGCTATGTGTGAAACACTCGCAACTTGTTCATTTTCTTCAACGGGCACAGTTAATCAAGTAAATACAAAGCTGGTGGATGTGCGACAAGCACAGGAGGCTAATTTAAGTAATTTCAGGCTGGATGAAGGATCGAGGGAGATGATACAACCCTCCTTGTTACAAACGGGTGTTTTGGGGCAGAAGGACTTTGGGATCCCTTCCCCTCATACTGGGAAGGTGAATACTGATAATACAGTTGCTCAGGATGCACAGGGACTTATGGCTGCATCTTCAGATGGGCTTACTGAAGGGCAGGGTGCCATATTATTGCAGGATAATGCTTCTTCATTGTCTGTTGAAGGAGAGAGGTGTCTTGAACAGCAGCAGGATGTCGTTTCCATGGTATCTACTATTGGCACTCATTGTGAGCAATCCCCTTTGATGGCTGAGCGCAGGGTTGCCACCTCATCTGTTAGCCCACAGTCTTTGGAAGGGGTAGAAAGGCAACGTCCGATCTCCGATGTTTCTGTGGCTTGTACATCCACGGTTGGAGCTAAATATCCTGTTTGGAGTGCTTTGGCAGATAGAGATACTGATGGGCACTTATTAGGGCCATCACTGGATACTTCTACACATACCACTATGAAGTCTACTACTTGTGTATCGGAGAAGATGTCTCACCCAATCCAGGCAGACCGTGTTTACACCTTTAAGGATAGACGGCCACTTCGCAGGACTGAAGGTCTGATGGATGATGGGCTTCCTGTTCCTCCCCTTACTTCTGCAGGCAGAGATCTTTCCCTGAAAAGAGGGGGCAACGGTCAGCAGCAGCTGGACATGGGTACACAGCGCGTAACGAAGGTGAGGAGGCTAGATGATTTCTCCCGTGGGTCTTTGGTGCAGGAGGAAGCTGCCACGTCAACTCATTCAGGGATACCTTCTGAAGGGCATCGTACCTATGCAGGGGCCACAGCGGCAACATTACCGGAGCATACCCCTCCATCACGATCTCGCATAGTTCACAAACCATCGATAAAGGTTCAGACGGTTGCAGGGACACCCACTAGTAGGGCGGAGATATGGCGTGATCTGTTACAACCCCTGGGGATACCGCTTTCCACCATCTGTGCGGTTTCTCATTGGGGCAAAGAATCATTTGCGGATGTATTCTTTGAAACGCAAGGAATGGCACTACGGTTCCAGAGCACATTCATGGCGAAAGGAGATGTTCCCTCGGTTGCTAAGTATCGCCTTCTCCGTATAAATGTGCAATTTCGCCGGAAGATTTCTATACATTTTCGTACTGTACATGTGGACCCGGACCATATCAAACGCCATTTACAAAGGTATGTGGAGAAGGTTATCACATTAGAGAAATCTTATGATGAAGCTGCTGGTGGTATGTGGGATTGCGGCTGGACGGCATTAGTTGACTTCCACTTGACTGACTCCGGACCCCGGCACATTCCAGGGGTTTGTTTCCTTACGGGGCACCGGGGAGTACTCCGGTATGCCGGGCAACCCAAAACGTGCTACTTTTGTGGTGATTTTGATCATGTTGTTTCGGACTGTCCTGAAAAGAAGTGCTCCAAGTGTGGCAGTCGTGACCATTTTGCCAGGGAGTGCCGCACTGTTTGTAATTTATGTTCTGGTCCACATCACTGGTCCCTTTGTGATGGCATGGTTTCTCCTGTCAATCTTGTGGAAGATTCTCCCTCGGATGATGTTGCACCTCTTCAGGTTGAGTCTCCGGTGGCGGTAGAGCAGTCGGCTCCCGAAGGGCAGTCTTTGCAACTGGGTCCAGATGTTTCTTTGGCAAAATCGAAGGAAAGCTCATCGCCAGCTGTTACAGAGCCGTTGAAGGTGCCACACTCGGCTATCAGCACGGAAGTCACTGGTCACCAGGACACTACTCCTTCGATGGATGCTCCACCATTGCACTCTACACCTTGTCCGGAAGACGCTGAGGCTGCTCTTCTACCGGTTCCGATGGATGGTGCTGATGGGTCTGATGGCCCGGATGATGCCATAGATGAGGGACCTTCTTGGCAGAGGGTCACGAGGAAGGATCGTTCACGTCGTGACAGGGCGTCAAGGAAGACTCGGTCTATCCTGCAGGCTACAGGTAAGGGGGATGTCACCAATGACCATG
>NW_025052505.1:0-13760 GCF_019279795.1 Protopterus annectens | reverse complement strand
CTTTAAGGCTAGTCAGACTTTTGGGCTGGTAGTTTCCTGAGTATAATGATGCTCCCTCCCCCTTTGTGCAGAAGGATGACTGTTGCTGTCCTGCACTCTACTGGAGCCAAGCCTATCTGGAGACTGTGGTTAAATAGAGTTCAGAGCAGGTCTGCTAGGTCATGTTTCAAGCTATTTAACAGCTACCCTGGGATTCCATCAGGGCCCATTGATGCCATATTTCTAGCTTTAGAGAGCACAGTAATGACCTGTCCTTTTGTGATAACAGGGAAAGCAATGGTAAGAGGTGCTTCATGGGGAGTGACCAGAGGTGATGAGGGTTAAAATTTGAGCTGAATTTATCAGCCTGCAGTTTTTTTTCTCCATATTTTGGAGTTACTGTGATCAGCAATACTGCTTGTCTATCTAACATTTGTTTTATTTATTTATTTATTTATTCATTCATTCATCCATTTATTCATTCATTCATTTATTCTTTCATTCATTCCAGTGTGTTAACCAGATAAGTGGTCTGATCAGCAGATCTTTTACAACCAGGACCCAGGCTAACAGGTAATAAACATGACACAGTGGCACACAGAAGGCAGGTATTATAACAATACATAAATAGCTAGTAACCTGGACAGAGAGAGTACTGTTACAAGCTCATCTAGACTGTGCATTCATTTTTTGTTATTACAAAGAGTACTGAAAGATCTAACATAAGGGGACAACGTTTGTAAACATTTTATATAAGTCTGACCCCGGGATTCATGAAACTTGCGCCAGGCGCAGGCATAGCGTAGGCGGTATAATGCCAAATATGGCCGTCGAGCAATTCAGGTACAATCCAATTCCACGTGCACTACCGGCGTACGCCAGAACTGCGCAGCCCCCGGCTTAGGTATGCTAATCACCCCATGTGCAGTGTTGCACCATGCAAATGAAGGCATATAGTGATTCATGAAGTGGTGCAGGCGTAGCGTAAGCCCACAGAAATGTAAACCAAAACCACGGTTTACATTTTCCAAACAGAACATCGGAGCTATGGAAGAGGGCCAGACCCAGGTATCTAATCAAGTTAACATATGCCAATGAAATACAGCCAATGTCATAAGTAAAGATCCACAACATGTAAATAAGAACATTTAATGTCATGTCCACAGTAGCATACAGCACAACCCGCCGGGCATGTGTGCGGAAGCTGTAACATAAAGAAATAATATAAAAATGTCATAAAATCGCAACATAATAGAAATCAGGTTTACAGCATAATACACAATGGTAGGCATGGAACACCACAAACAAGGTGCAAGGGTTGCTATGGGCCTGCGATAGTGTTCGGCGCGGTAACTATGAATTAGTAGTCAATGCCATGCAAATGAGGCAGATAATACTGAATGTAAATGTCGCTGGATGAAGGTTGTACCATACGGCGCAGCGGTATAACACCGAGGAGTGGCTCAGAGGAGATACATGACATCAGCAGAGGGGTGTGCCACCAGCAGTAAGCACATTGGAGCAATGCAAATCTGGCCTGTCCGTTGCTAAGCAAAGCTGCAGGACAGGGGTGGGGAGGAAGGTATAGAATCGTTTAGCTGAGTACACATGGTGCCCAAAAGCATGTGTACGGGGATGAAAACGATGCCTGAAACCCAGTAATCAGACGACGCTGCAAACAATAGCACAAACAGGAAGGTCATGGGAAGAAAAGAAGGAAATGCGGAGTAGAGCAATTGGAGTACTAATGAGCAATCAACACCAATCATCCCACGATGTGTCGGCGGCAGCTGACAAGTCTGCTTGCAGAAACCTGCAAAACAGGATAGGGAGACATTGGAATGCAAAGAAAGGAGGTATTGGATTGCAAAGATAGAGACCTATTTGTGACACAGCAGAGCAAAGCAAACTGACAGCAGACCGGCGAAAGCAGTAGCACACATAACGCAAGATACGCCAAGTCCAGGAAAGTACAAATGAAAGTAGGCTGCAGGATGCACGCCAGAAAATGGTAGGTGCAACGTGCAGAAATGTAAAGGGAAGGTCAAGAGGTAATCCACGGCAGGCAAATGTAATTCAACACCAAAGGCACCACAATAGTAGTTCTGGCAGTAAAACACATAAGATACCCTGTAGCTACGATCGTACATACTCACCCTATGACATCATCGGTGTTCACAGCACAATAGTATAAAGTGTGAAAGCACCCAACACACACCTGTGTATTCCCAAACACTGCACCATAAGTGTAAACACACGGGGAACTTTTAAAATATACATGTTGGGAGCTGCCATAGCTTTGATTCATCAGCATGTGTTAGAGACTGACGGTGTTGTGGAGGATGATGCCGACAACCACCGCAGGCCTCGGAGGAGAAGGAGAGTGTTCAGACCAAGGGTAACCTACCAGGGGCTACATGACCTGGAGATAGTAGAGCGTTACAGGATGGACAGGGACATGTTACAGCAAATAGTGGAGTTGTGCCAGCCACGCCTGAGAACCAGAAACAACAGAGGGGAACCCATCCCAGTGGACACGAAGGTATGTGTAAGCCTGCAAATACTGGCCACAGGTACCTTTCAGCACAAAGGCCAACTGGAGATATAATGGTATCTCACAGGCATCAGCATCCAGGGTACTACACAGTTCCTGGATGCCATATTACCACATGCCAATGAGCAGATATACTTCCCCGAACTCAGGAGGAGTTGGCCAGCAATATCGCCACTTCCACCGTGTGGCACACTACCCGGAGGTACTGGGTGCGATAGACTGCACTTACAAATCAAGTCACCACCCTCAGGCATGGTAGGCGCTACATAAACTGCAAGGGATTCCACTTCATCAACTGCCAGGTCGTGTGCAATGCCCAGGGCATTATCATGGATGTGTGTGCTGGCAGCCCTGGAAGCTACCATGACTCCCATATCTGGCATGCCTCACAGCTGTATCAGGTATTTGTCAGGGGACATCCCACATGGCCATCTTGTGGGGATGCTGGCTATGCACTGGAGCCATGGATGATGACTCCCATCAGAAATGCACATACACCCATGCAAGAACGCCATAATGAGGCGCACGCACAAACCAGAATCATCATAGAGCGTGTGTTCGGGATGCTGAAATCACAGTTCCGGTGCTTGGATACATCTGGTGGAGCCTTGCAGTACTCTCCAGGCACGTGTGCCCACATCGTCATAGTATGTGCCATGCTACATAATATGATCCTGCGGAAGCAGCTGCAGCAGGGACAAAATGGTGAAGGCCCTCATTGCCCACTGCAATTGCCAAGGCCATTACAGGCACAGAGGGATTCAGACCATGAACACACTGTGCCAGCCCCAGTAGGCAGACAGAGGCATGCCCAATATGCCTATGCCCTGGCAAAGAGGGAACGTATAGCACATACTCTGACAGTGTAGGCCCCTATGAACTGACACCTCTCCACCTGCACACACAGTAAAATGGATGGCACACAAACATGACCACCTGTAAATTGTAATGTATAGGTGGCCCAATGTGCGACTCCTACATAGGCAGCCCTCAAACATTGTAAACACAACAGCTAGTGGAACACGGAATGCCAACACCTGAACAGTACATGAGCCTTACAGCATATGGTGGTGCTGTGTGCCTGTCACGTTCCCCACCAGATATATATATATATATATAGATATATAAATATATATATATATATATATATATATATATATATATATATATATATAGATATATATAGATATGTATATATGTACACATATGCATATATATAATACAGATAGAAAGGGCAATAGAGAGATATATGGTGATATAGATGGATACAGCTATATCTGCAAATATAATAGATAGTTCAACAACATTCATAACACCTTGGAGGTACAAATAAATAGGATACCGCCAACCATGGAATGTGTAACATACCGACATGCGTAACCACAAGGCTGAAAGACCGATAGAACACAGTACCGGAACAGTACAGCCACGAGTAATAGTATGATGATATGAAGGGACATTTAGTCACTGCTGCCGGTGTTGCGGTCCACGTAGGTACTGTGTTCAACTGTGTTTGTGAGTGCCGTAGTCTGTGTAAGTGTGTGTTGAGGGTGCCGTGTGCATCTCCGTGTGACTGTAATGTGTGTGTGTGTCCGCAACATGTGTTTGTTAGTGCCAAGTCAGAGGCAGATCAGTACGGTAGGTATGGGTATAGCTAGCCGTAGGCATACGGTTACTACCTGTCCCAGTAGGAGGGACAGCCCCACCTGGGCAGGTGTGTCCTGACATAAAACAGTACAAAGGGCAAATGTCCGAGATGGTAGGACATAAATATGTCCCATATATAATGTAATAGTCGTGATTTAATAGTTATGCCTGTATGTCAGAAACGTAAATGTTACATGCAATATGATAAGTAGCCAAAGTCTCTCAACTATAGGTATGTAATGAGGATAAAAGTATGTGCTAACCTGTGTACTGACCGTGGCTCACGTGCTGGCCTGTAAACACCGCTGTGTGTCCCGCAAGTGTCCAACAATGACCATATGAAAAGGTGGCAACCCATGGCAAACAGGCTCTTTACCAACGCAACCACAATGACTGCAAATATCTGGGACAGAGACAAGGGATAGCTGTCACCACATATCCCCTTGATATATCGCTGCAATTATGGAGGTATACAAGCAGCAAGCTCACCTGCAGACGATATAGAAACCAATTAACAATGGCCCAACGTACATCCCGTAACATAAGTCTACTAACTGTTGGCTCTCTAATTGGGACGGAGCCCACACACATATATATGGATTATGTAGAAATGCAAGGCCCACAAACCTGTATATGCTACTCGTACACCCGACATCCCCACACTAGAAACTAAAGCAATTCAGACTGTAATAGCAGCACAAACATCCAGTCAGTCAATTACAACTGCAGAACCCTCAACATACCGTGTGAGAGACACAATTAAAGGCGTCATGCAAAATTGCAGTTGTATAATGGAACAAACAGCCATGTTACAGGTTTTGTGCAATACTCGTTCATCAGACGTTGGAATGACAGGTACACCCACATGATGAACCAAATACTCTACCTGTCACACACAATCCACGGGGGACATGAATCCAAAGTATACTTGTCTCCATGCATAGCAGTTGCAATTACACATAACAAAACACAATACAGACCATCTCCACGAAGGTAGGGCAAATCGGCAACGCCCAAGTCGTCAATTCAATTATACCCCACTGTTGCCGCGTAATTTGCGAATGGAGTAGCTGCACAGCTGATATGCAAGTAATTAGTCACTCAGGAACACCAATTGGCGGGATGAATCCACATGTTACAGGTATCGACGTATATAAGGATGACTTACCAGACATTCAAACCATATGCTCATACCGAATATCAGTTGAAACACTGTGAGAGAGATAGAAACAAAATGCCATAACGATAACAAGGTATGTAGAACACCCGATATGTAAGGTTATGTTTAGCATGATCTGTATTAATTAGTTTTACTGTATGTATAGCCTGGTTTGCATTAATTAAACGTGTCCGCAATGCATAAAGTGGGGAAAGGTATTTATGTAGTGATGTCCTGCTGAGCATACTAACGCTTGTAGAAACTGTGCGTACAGCAGTAGGACACAAGGTACACAGCACAGACACCACAAGGGATGCTACATGAGGGCATTAAACAGAACAATTCCATACAACCGCTGCCAGTGGTAGGGTATGTCCAACAAGGACGTGCCATAGCAGGGGATAGTATATGTTGATATACTGTCACAGCAAGCATGTGTATGGGCATATAACGCACGACATATCTAAGGTGGTCCGCTGTGCAAGTATGCTTTGCATTATGGGATACTATGTGAAATATGTGTAATGTATAGTATTGTAGGTAGATATGACAGATATTCTACACAGCATAACAGGCATATCATGCATACCACAGGTATCGTCTATTGGCATGTACAATAACAGGATACATATGGCTTGTATGCATGGGACATTGTAATAGCATGATAGCTAATCTAAATGGAAGGGCTACCAAGTAACCATGCACAAAGGACATGTAATAGTTTCACAGGTGCATAGTGGGGTACTATGCAGTCTGGCAAGTCCATGTGTAAGCACAACTACAGTGTTCACACTAGTGGCACCTCTCTAGGGTAGTGTCCTGTGAACAGCAGAGCCATGTGTTACCTGCACCTCTGCACAGTACAGCCACTGCAATGATCCCAGGCCTACATGTGTCTCCCAACCACCAAGGGAGGTATCACATGAACAGTGCTACTGAGTGTCCCTGCGTGATGTACATAGGACTTATGTTCCAAAGCATGGTGAGTGTCCTGTTTGGGAATGTAACCCTCAAGCACATCCCACTCATTGTGGCATGTGTGCACATATCCATGAGCATGTTGCTCACAGTGGCTTTGCTTATGTCGCGTATGAGGAGTATATCCATTAATAATGTTGTGGACATGGGCCCTGTCTGATCAGCAAAGGTCACCCCTGATTATGTAGTATGCAAATGTGTACAGATGTGGTGTCCGTAGTGCAGCCGCATATTTAAACTGTCGGAGCTCAGTAAACGTCATGGCGTGTTAATGTTGTGGTATGTAAAGCTGTAGCTGTTGTGTAAGGTACACCCTAAATGGGGTGGTGTACCCTTGAATGTGTGTAGATGTCTTTAGTTCAGAGGTACAATGGGTGCCTATGTACCAGCTACACACCCAGTACAGATAGGTGTGGCCACGTAGAAGGATATCACGCCACAGTGGCAATACGGTAACCACAGGAGTGGGTGCGACATGTGTGTACTGCAAACATGTACAATGTGATATGTATGTAGGGGACTACCACCCATGTGATAGTCAGTGGGTGAATGGTGTAATGCAAAGGTGATGTGCATGCACCTTGTGTCATGCAGCTTGATGCCATGATAGTCATATCATGTATCTGTCACAGCGACACCCATATGGATGGAGTCAGTATCAGCTGGTGGAGCATTCATGGTGCTTGTATGCAGGGGTTTGAAAGCTAGGCAGGGAAAGTCCCCTGTGCTAGCCTGTTCCATGGGGAAGCATATACTGAACATGAGGGGCCCTATGACTGAGGACTGTGGTATGCCAAATGTACCTGACATGTAGTAGGTACTATGGTATGCTGGCCTCACTGTGTGTGTCCTGTCCATGAGCCACATTGCATAACATCCTGAGACACAGGGTACGATGTGCAGGTGGATGTGTATGTTGTCAATACCAGAATGGGGAATGGTGCTGAAAGGCAATGAGAGGACAATGTAGGATGTGGACTCCCGTACCATCAGCAACTGCCCTGGTAACTGTATGAAAGGAGTCCACCATGTGTAGGGGCCATGCTCTGGCCCTAACAAGCCCAACCCAGGTAGCAGCAAAGGACGGGAGCCCAACAATGTCTCTGTGAATGACGTCCTTGATGATGTGCCCCATAGCCATGCAGAACAGTCCAGTTAGGTGTGTAGGACTATAGTCCCACTCGTGCATTGTGGTGCCACCTGTGTGTAGTGTGATAAATGCTGCTGTGTGCCATTCAGGGGCTACAATGTCTGAAACAAGGCTATTACTGAATATGGTGGCCTAGTGGGGAGACATGTCATTCAGAGGTTGGTGGACATCACAGCCTGGGATGTTGGAAGGTGACATGGGGCCAGTGTCCCAGGACATATAGAGTGTAGGTCAGTACTGTAGGTGTGACTACAGGGACACCACAATGTTCATGTATGGATTGTGGCCCTGTAGTGAGTGAGAGGGTGTAATGTTAGCATTGAATCCATCCTCCAGCATGTTGCCAACATCACCTGGGTCTGTAATGTTCCTGAGTGACTGTTGTATGTGACAGCAGATGTGGGTGCTGCCATCGACTACTGACATACCACCATAATGCCTGGTGTGGCAGTCATGTTTACGTAGCTAGTCTTGGAGTATGTGATGAGGGACCCTGTGGCCCCACCACAGCTGACCAGTGAGCCACCCCACACATGGGAATGTACACCACTGTGCAACAGCCTACACCTGTTGTTGTACATCATATGTCCATGGAACATGACCACCAGAGTGGCATCTGTTATCTGGTGTGTACCATCATGGATCTGTGTGGAATAGCATGATCCATGCAGTTGTGTACATGCTAATGAAGTGCACTGGGGTATGTGTCAGCATTTGTATGTGCATTGTCCATCTGCACGGGTGTCATGACGTTAACAACCGCTGTCAGCAGACGTCCAGTAGGTGTTGTAGTACTCATGTACTGTGTATGCTGTGATGGGTGTGGTGCCGGGATGTGGCTAACAAGGTTGATTAGCATATGTTCGGAATCCACCAATGAGGGGATAACCCCAGGTGTGTAACACCAGTCACATGGTGGTAGTGTTCATGCCAAGGTTAATGTAGGTCTTGGAGGTGGTGTGTATGGGTTGATCCAGCAGAGCGGAGGTTATGACTCATGGATGTGTCGGTACATGAGTGGCTATCACAGTTAAGTGTGGGGTAGTGTCAGTCACACATCAGTAGTAGCTGTCTGAGGCCCACTGTTCAATATACCAACAAAGAAGGTATGTTAACCGTGGGGTATGATGTTGACTCTGTAGCTTGTCACAATGTGTATAGCGGTCCTGGACACAGTTAGTTGCACGTGGAGCACCTCTGATGCATTGTGCTAAGTAACATGCCAGGATGTGTGCAAAACATAGTGGGATATGGGAACCCCTGAGCTGTGGTTGTGCCGGTCCAGGTATGTGCCTGAAAGGTATGGTTTGTCTATAACCTGTCATTGCAGGTGTGCTCTGCAGAGCCTAGAGGCAGGTCCCAGTCACTGCAGAGATGTTTGAGTGGTGCATTATAAAGTGTGCCTTGCCTGCGTGCGTCACAGAGGAAGATGCAAGCATTGTGTCACATGACCCCATGTCATGCCTGCCAGTTCCCGTCCTGCTGGTGACAGTTATTGGAAACTGTGCAAGACAGGCAGTATAGAATCAGCAAGAGCCTTACATGTGAGCTGTACACCCAGGGCTGACAGGTGCAAGTCATCTGTGCCACAGCATTGTGTTTGACCAGGTCAGTCAAAGCGGACAGATACCAGATGCCTGTGGAATGACAATAGGAGCATAGGCAACTGTTGAAGTGACACAGTCGGTCGTTGTACAGTGGTATCGTGTCCAGACAAAGGCAAAATGCTCCCCAGGGATTGGCCCACACCCTCAGGGCTATAAGACTGGTGAGCTATTGCATGTCCCTGCACACGTAGTTTGTGAAGTGGCATCACAGGGCAGTCAGACTAACATGGAGAATGACAGTCAAATCGTACCTGGTGAGGTGTGGCATGGGTGCATAGGTTATGTTGCAGAAGCAGTTACCCGACAGCAAGATGTAAGCGACTATCGCCTTGTGTAGCCTGCTGTGTGGAACTGCAGTGTGACTCCCTACAGAGTCACCTATGACTGGTGTGTTGTGAATGTTATAACTCCCTATTGGCTGTATGTGATGGGCACACATGAGTCTGTGGGCTATAAGCTGGTGATGTTGTCTTCCATGATGGGGGCTACCTCTGGTGCCTACACTGAGTATGGAGGCGTACTGCACAAGTTGTCCTCGTAGGTGTGGCCAGTGGTGTAGATCATGTGAGACTATGTGATGGGTGGGGTGTGTTGTGAATGTTACACATCCCCAAATGACTGTCAGGTGCAGTCAGGGTTGGTGACAGCATTACCCCCAGCCATAGCTGTCAACCTCCTGTCCCCAAAATGAGGAACATTAGCCCTCATACTGTGTGACAAATGGGCAAAATGTGGAACACTTACAACTGGCTTACTAACAGCTTCAACTAGGAAGGCATATGATGGCTAAAATAGGCTGGTTTTACGTATAAAAAAGATATTCTAATGAATTAATATGATTCCCATCTATTTAGCCATGGCTAGCAGATAAACACTTTCCAACAATGAATGCGTGACAGACCCTTTCAATGTGGAACCTTGAGGAACATGCACCTTTTAGAACCCCAAATGAGGTACGTTCCTTGTAATGAGGTACACTTGAGAGCTATGCCCCCAGCACGGCTGCAGAAGTGCATCCCCCACAGGCTGTAGTGTCGTATGCTGGGAGGTGAGCATTGAATGTGTACATGAGACAATTGCTCTATTGCCACATGTACGACATATCCCTCATATAGACAGGCAGTAGCACTGGTGCATTGACAGTTGGACATGCCTGTATATACAACCATGTCCCACAGGATATGTGTGTTACGTGTGCACAACAGTTGTTGTACCATAAGCAAGCTGGGAAGTGTAGGACAGCCAGTGTACCTGTGGGAAATGGTGTGGAATGGGTGCTATAGTAATCAGTAGCTCATGACATGCTCACAAGTTCTGAACAAGTGCCTAGCATGACCATACAATACAGATAGGGTGTTGGATAATATCAACCCACAAGTGGTGATGACAGTCATTTTGGGTGGCACCGCACTGTAACCCTGCTGAGTATGGTGTGCATGTTCATGAACCATTATCACTGTAGATGTTAGCAGTACAGATGTACAAGACAGCATGGATATTTGAGTACAAATACCTTTGTATGTCACAGGAGTGTTCCACCAGTGGCCTGTTGACAGACTCACAACTACAAAAGGTGCAAGAGTGACATGTGCACATCACACCAGTGCCAGCTACAGTAGAACAGAGTTAATGTGTTGTACCCCACCCTCATTGTAGCCCATACCACACAGACAAATGTTAGGCATCTGTGTATGTAAGGCTGTGAATGGCCATGACCTATCAGTATAGCTGTGTCAGTGTTGTGAACAACATACAGAATGGGCTGTGTGGGTGAGGTGTGTGACATATGTGCACAGTCTGATGGATGATACCAGCATTGTCACCGCTAGGTGAACATCCCTGTACCCATAACCTACTACCTAGGCTGTGGACAACATTATGGACACTGTGAAAGGGATGGTGCTGTGCAGTGCACCCCTCAACTTGGTGACGTCTCCAGGCCCCTTAGGTAGTCATATGAGGTACCCATGTCATGTCAGGGTGCCATCCATGAGCACGGAGATCACTGGACAGGCATATACAGCACTGTGGTAACCAATATTGGATCACATACCACCTTTAAGGGGTAATGGCTATGCATGGATGTGCGATACCAGCCTTCACAATCCTCACCTCCACTATGCAGCATGCTGTCTACCTTGCAGAAAGACATTTGCTACACCATGATGATGGACATGCTACATGTCCATATCCTGATCTATAAGACATATGTCATGGACAGCCACCGTCCTAATACTAGGACCGCCACAGGCTGGACAGATCCCTGTGCCATATATGTGACATACTCCCGCCATACCATGCAACCCTGTCCATCAAAGCTGCACATGTCATCCCAGTCATACATGGTGTGATGGCCACATGGTAGATTTACTATCAACTAACTGGATCAGTAATGTGGCACTGATGCACCTTGCGGTGGTATAATGGCTGTCTGTTACAGCTTGGAAACCATGCCCTTTACATGCTATGGTTGATAACCATCCCTGCGAATGTCGTCTGACTAGCCATTGTCCCATGTCTATCACATGTGCAATACAGGCGATCCGTGGCAGGATGTTGAACAGTTGTACAGTGCTGTGTAGATGTATATGGCAAAACACATGCATGTACAGGTGTCCATGCGTATGTGTGCATTGTCACTGCTCAAGTCCATTACGGCTGTGTCTGTGTTGATATGTGACATATACACAGCATCCAGGTCAACAGCATTACCGTGGACACATCCAGGCATGTGCAGATAGGTAAGAACACAAGTGCAGGCAAATAGACATGCCCACAGCAAGACAGCATTTACATGGAGTATGAACACTGTAATGAGGTGACACACATATATGGTGATGATATCCAATGCATAATGGGTGTGACATGTGTGTAACACAAACAAGTCAGTCGTGTCAGTGTCATGATGCTTTGCAAAGATAACTGTGCAGATGTAGTAGATGTCATAGATATGTATGTGCAGCAGTATCTCTGTACATCTCTGAAACTGTGACCTGTTACCATCATTATGTCTTACAGATAATGCCCCGTACACACCTCCCAACATACAGCCGCCAGGAGGATGATGTCCTCATCCCACAGCTCCATGACAACTATGACTTGTTGTTCAGCCATGTGCCACAGCATGCCCAGCAGCGGGATGACCTGTGGCAGGATCTACGCAGGAGGGTGAACGATGTGGGTGGCCATAACCGCACCTATCAGCAGGTGCGCAGACACTGCACGGACTTGATACGACATGCAAAACTGCATGCCACTGCAATCGTCAGGGAACAAAGTGGAACAGGTGGTGGGCCACCAACCCAGCCCCCACTCACACACACCGAGGAGCTACTGGCCAGTCTGGGGACACCCAGGGAACAGCATCCAGAAACACTAGCTGCCATCGTGGAGGTGGGTGTCTCCAAACCAATGAGCCTGGAGTTGCCTGGTAAGTCAGTACTGCACATATGGCTATTATATCCCATGTAGTTGCATGTGTCACTGTACATTATGTAAAGTAACAACATATGCAAGGTATGTGGACACATGCTGCATACTACAGTATGCTACGTTGTGTATGCGCACATGTGCATACTATATACTATTACACAGGTGAATGTGTTCACATGCACAGTGCAACCTGTGGCTGTCATATAGTCATGGATAATGTTCATACTGGTGTGTCACCCCTATACAGGTACCTCTGGCGTACAGCTGGGACATGAGTCCGTTGCAGGTGAGACTGTCATCAGTATCAGGCATGTTACAGTGTAGATCTATTTGCCATGTGGCCAGTTAACACTTGCACACCTGATGTTTGTTCCAGTCACGATATGCAGGTCGCATCACCCATCATTCACACAGGCCACCCATGTGCAATATATACAAACGAAATGATACACCGACTTGAAACCACAGTACTTGTCATTGTGACATGTGTGGTCATCTGTGCATACAACGGTGAAGGTGTTCTACAATGGAGGCATATGTAGTATGCATTGGAACAACATAGGTTCATAGGTTCATAGGTTCATAGGTTCGTACTAGGCTATCTGCTCTAGGGCATTTATAAGCCTAGCCAGAGTGTGTGTGGCTTTCACCACCCCTTAGGATGAGAATACTACACCCTTTTAGGGTTTAGTTTACTGTGCCTCTGTCTAGTAGTGACACAGAGATGACCCCCGGGGTAAACCTACGATCTCCCATCCACTCGTCAAGATTTCTCTTGAATAGAATCAGTGAGGGGCTCTGCCTAACATGGACTGGGATTCTATTCCAGAGTGTAGGGAGCCTCTGGGTTATGAATCTGTCCCTCCAGCACGTCCTATTTATTTCTGTGTTGAGGTTTAAGTCTCTTGCTCTAAGTGGCTCTGATGGATTTGGATTTTCTGAGGTGGAGCATGTCCATTAATTCTGGATTGGACATGGCCTTGTACATCAGGCACAGATCACCTCTGAGTAGGTGGCATGCGACTGAATAGAGCTGGAGGTTTTTCAGTCGGGCAGCATATGACATATGTTTAAGACCCTTTTATCCTCTTGGTGAGGAACTTTGGGGTCTTTCAACTGCTGCAGGTGTCGGGTGAGATACATCCCAAATGGGGCATTGTACTCAATCATTGGCCTGATAAGAGAAGAGTACAGGGGCACAATGACCTCTCTTGATCTAGATGTGAAACCCTTCATGATAAGGTGGGCAATATA
>NW_025052504.1:0-11984 GCF_019279795.1 Protopterus annectens | reverse complement strand
AAAACCCAAAAAATTCCAGTATCTAAGCAATAAAACATGGCCATAATCACTATCACAGGTGAAGTTAGAACTCAGGTTTCACAACCGCCCAAAAAAAATAGTTCTAAACTTACTGTCACTATCCACAAAAGGAGAACTCAATAAATATTGTATAAAAATACGGCACACTAAAACATTCAACAATGACCACATCTTGAGCTAAAATCCTGTAAAGCAAAAAGAATATACTAAACCTCATGGAAAACCAGACTCCCAAGCAATCACTGAAAAAAGTCAGTTACCAATGTAAATAATACCCCTCCACAAACACACATACACTCATACACCAAAATAACTGTACACACACAGAGTGCAGGAAAACTAGCAACCTTGAAAAAAATTAAACCTATCATACAAAGCTTTACACTATACAAACCATACAAAATGGAAACAAAAAGTACATCAAATACATACTTTCTACTTACATCTCTCCTGTAATTACACAAAATACAAGAGATACCATCAATACCACACCACACACCACATATAGTCCACACACCTGTGTCTCACAGCCACTAAGCCTAAACATAAAGCCAACATATTAGTCATAGGAAACTCCATTGTGAGACACACAGATGTGCCCCTCACTAGGCTGGATAAGGAGAAAGTCATGGTTAGTTGTTTCTCAGGTGCCAGAATCCAACATATCACCCATGCTCTTAAGTCTCTCAACAACAGGTACTGTTATGACTCTCTTATAGTCTATGTTGCATGAATGACTTGAGACGTACCTCCATGGACTATATGAGGACAGACATGATTAAACTCACTGAATATGTGTCCCAGGCGGGCATGCCCCTTGCCTTAAACAGAATTCTAATGTCACCCAGAATGATGCCTCAATACAAACAGAAAATTATTGACTTACAATTGGCTTAGTTTCTATGTCATTCCAGGGAGATCCAGTACCTGACAGCCTGGGAAGATATGATCAACAGACCATGATGCTTTACCAGAGATGGCCTGTATCTGTCTCCCTTGGGCTTCAGGCTCTTCCTGGCAAAGGTTTTTGCCTCCCTCATAGTGCCTTTTTAGGCAATGCCATGAGGTCAAAATTACCAACATGAAAATTTCAAGCATTCTTAACCCTGAAAGATGCTGACATTTATGCAGTCACAGAACCCTGGTTCAAAGCTGCAGAGAGCACACCAGCCATACCAGGTTACTCATCCCATCATACATTCAGATCCCAAACTGTGGGCAGCAAAGCAAAACGAGGTGGAGTTGCAGTATATATAAAAGACATGCACACTTCTAGGCTGGTCAAACAGTATGACACAGGAGACACTCCAGGTTCAGTTAACCATTGACAAGACCCCTATTTAAATCATAGCTAGCTACAGACCCCCAACTTTGACTCAAGATGTCCACACCAACTATTTGGACCTTTTCAAATCTATCAGAATTCAGCCCTTTACACTGATCCTGGGTGACTTTAACTATCCAACCATAGATTGGAAGAACTACTCATGCCAAAACACAAATGCCCAGAGATTCCTTGATTTCGTCATTCCAGACACCTTGGACCAACTGGTCGACACCCCCACAAGAGGTGAAAATATCTTGGAGATCCAGTACCTGACAGCCTGGGAAGATAGCAGATTCATGAGATGCTTTACCAGAGATGGCCTGTATCTGTCTCCCTTGGGCTTCAGGCTCTTCCTGGCAAAGGTTTTTGCCTCCCTCATAGTGCCTTTTTAGGCAATGCCATGAGGTCAAAATTACCAACATGAAAATTTCAAGCATTCTTAACCCTGAAAGATGCTGACATTTATGCAGTCACAGAACCCTGGTTCAAAGCTGCAGAGAGCACACCAGCCATACCAGGTTACTCATCCTATCATACATTCAGATCCCAAACTGTGGGCAGCAAATCAAAAAGAGGTGGAGTTGCAGTATATATAAAAGACATGCACACTTCTAGGCTGGTCAAACAGTATGACACAGGAGACACTCCAGGTTCAGTTAACCATTGACAAGACCCCTATTTAAATCATAGCTAGCTACAGACCCCCAACTTTGACTCAAGATGTCCACACCAACTATTTGGACCTTTTCAAATCTATCAGGATTCAACCCTTTACACTGATCCTGGGTGACTTTAACTATCCAACCATAGATTGGAAGAACTACTCATGCCAAAACACAAATGCCCAGAGATTCCTTGATTTCATCATTCCAGACACCTTCGACCAACTGGTCGACACCCCCACAAGAGGTGAAAATATCTTGGACTTGGTATTAACCAACACGAGTAACCACTGCAGCATCCCTACAGTGTCACCCTCCCTGGTAAGATCCAACCACAAAGCAGTCACTTTTGAAGTCACCATCTATACTGACCCCCTTTAGCTAGGGTCAAACAAAAAACTTCTCCAAAGCTGATTACAACCTCCTGAGGGAAGGTATAAGCAGCTTCACAGCCCCCTACCCCTCCATAGGAACTGGCACACATGTCCAAACCTACACCAAAGTATTATACAAGCATTTATATTGCTGTATGGAATCAGGAATACCAGAAAGGACAAATCCGTCCTCCTCAAGGAGAGTAAACCTGTCCAGTGGACATCTGCAATAAATAAACTCTATAATAAAAGGAAAAAATTGCTGTTAAGAACCAAGATGGAGCAGGTGCCTGATTGGAAGCCATCTCTCCTTAGCCTGAAGAAGCAAATAAGAGCACTAGTGAAATCCTCCAAACAAAATTCAATTCACAACTGGCCACATCTACTAAAGACAATCACAAGGTTTTCTTCACATATGTTCACAATCTCAAGGGAAGCACCCAAATCTGCTCAGAAGTGGTTGTCAAGAACACCACATACACAAATGCCGGAGATATAGCCCACCTGCTGGCAGACACATTCAGTGAAAACTTCACCCCTCTGTCCCCATCAATAAATCAGGACACTCCCAGCACCTGCCCCCCTCCCCTTATCTCTAGGGAGCAAGCCATCACTGCCCTCTCAAAGGCAAAAAATACAGCCTCCATAGGACCCAACAACATCCCAGGCTGCATTCTACATGAACTCAGGCAGGAACTTGCAACACCATTAGGCACCCTATTCAATCAAAGCCTAAGTACAGGCTTCATCTAAGCCGAGTGGAGGACAGCCACTGTCATCCCTTTGCACAAAGATGGAGCATCCACAAATCCAGGAAATTATAGACCCATCAGCCTAACTAGCCTGATCTGCAAGTCCATAAAGCAGATTATCATGGACTTCATTAACAAGGACATTGGAAACCTCCAAACACTCAATCCTAAACAATTTGGTTTCATCAAGGGGGGTCATGCCTGGTAAATTGGTTCAACTTCTTTGAGACAGTCACCAAAGCCATGGACAAGGGGAAGACTGTGCACACCACCTACCTTGATCTGGCCAAAGCCTTTGATACTATTCCCCACTCAGGTATAATAGATAAACTCTCTCAACTAGGCATCAATCCATATGATACCAGATTGATAGTAAACTGGCTCACTAATAGAACCCACCTAGTCAAAATAGGGGAAGCCACCTCAAGCAGTCAACCTGTAATGAATGGTGTACTCCAGGGATTGGTCTTGGGGCCTTTGTTGTTTGGGATATAATTTTCTGAGGTGCAAGCCAAAATCAGTGGGCTACGGCTGACCATGTTTGCAGATGACTGCAAGCCTGGCACTGTCATCAATCCCCTAGTGATGTGGACATCCTCCAAGAGGGTCTCACCCAAACAAATGAATGGTGCCAGAAACATGGCCTCTGCCAAAAAATGCATTGTCATCCCCTTTGGGGAGAGTGATGTCCCCACAAATTATCACATTAATAACAAGGTCCTAAGCATGCAATCGGTTGTGAGGGACTTGGGCAGCCAGGTTGATAGCAAACTGACTTTTGACCACCATATTGCCTCCGTTGTACTGAAAGCTTTCTACATGGCCCACCTCATTAGTAAGGGTATCTCATCCAAAGACAAGCTGGTCATAACATCCCTGTATTCTTCCTTTATAAGACCCATTATTGAGTACAATGCCCCTTTCAGCATGTACCTCACAAAGCACATAGAGCAGCTGGAGAGACCACAGACTTTCCTCACCAGGAGAATCCAGTACCTCAAACCCTACACAAATATGCTAAAGGCCCTGTCCCTCTACTCAGTCTCCTACAGACTCCTCAGAGGTGACCTCTGTCTGGCATACAAAGCAATCTCAGACCCTGCCTTGATGGGACTGCTGCATATCCGCAAGTCAAGCTCTACTCGAGTAACCTGCACACGTGATCTCAACCTGGTCTGTGACATCAACAGGACTTGTTGGTGAGACAGATTTGTGTCCTAGTGACTCCCCCTTCTGTGGAATAGACTCCCACTCCACATCAACAAAAAGCACAGTACCTCATTAACCCTTTTTAAGCACAACCTGCATAACTGGATGGGGAACAGAAAATACAGCCCTGGGATTCCACCTGTGGCATCAGGTGCTGACTTGTCGGAACATGGGCTAAATTCTTGGCTAGGCTTGTAAGGGCCTCAGGGCAACAGTCTAGTAACCTCTTATGATAATACACAGTTTAAATCAGAATTCGCCAGACATAAATATGTTCACTTACCTGTAATGTCCAAGTGTGCAGTCTAAACAAGTCCCATTAATTCTTCTAACAGCGGTAATCTCCAAGTGTAGTACCTCGCACTCAGTTCTGCGCAGCTTTGTGTGTGGAGTGGGCGTGACGTACATGATTGGCAGGGGAAAGTAGAGTATGCTAAAAACATGTGTATTCTGTATACCACCATTTCCAGAATAGTTATTACGTTCTACTGTTTTTTTTTAATGAATTAATGTGATTCAGTATTATTTACTACGGATATCCGTTAATACTGACTTTTTAAGACACAAAATAACGAACGTTCCTGGTGATGAGGTACACCTGAAAGCTATAATTTGCTGTTTATGTAGTTTTTTTTTAAATTACATTTTACGCACTATGCTCAATAGTGTGTAGAACTATAGTGAACGAAATAAAATTGGAAACAGTGGCTGTATAGCAAGTGAATACAACACTGGTAGTGAACTGTAAAATTTGTGGATTCTGACAGTCACTAAGGACATTAGGGCTTCAGACTTGATATTCTTCAGAAAATGCATGCTAAAGCAAGCACTACTATTCTAGCAGCTTTTAAACTTTATACGAGTGCTATTTTAAAGTCTATGCCCGATTTCGGCCTTTTATCCCACCAATATTTTTGGCTTTCTTGAGTAAAGAAGTTGATATATATTGTACAGCGTGAGGAAGACAATGGTTACTAGTTACATGGGTTGCAGATTTAAAAGAACAAATGCAGGCCAATCTCTGACACACTTTTACACTTTAACAAAAAGTATGTTTAACTGCTGCCGGTTTGTGATGTTTTTAAAGACTTCTGTGTGTGCATTTGTATGATTTGACTATATTTGCAATGTTTCTGTAAAATGCTTATGGTTTTCCTGCATTAAATTAACGCTAAGATGCAAAATATTGTTGTACATGTTTGACTAAAACTAACGGTATGGCAGGAGCAAAATAAATATTCATGCGGGCTTAGGTAGGATGCGTGTTCGGGGCGGGATTTGCTACTGCGCATCCTGCGAGGTACTACACTTGGAGATTACCCTAACAGCCATCTCCTTCAAAGCTGACTGCTTCTCCAAATGTCTTGAACAAAATCTACAGACTGCTTAAACATCAGAATATACCCATTATCTGTAAAACTTACTGCAAAATTCAAGTCACCTATGGCAAATCATGACAGTCATTTATAGTCCCAGTCCCAATGCCACCAATCACAAAAAAGTACAATTCTTATAAAAGTAGTAAAAAAATGCTGCACTCAACTCATGTTCAACCTTCCATTATGACTGTGAGTTCCACAACTGAGCTGAATTATGTAGAAAGTGACACACACATATAATTTCATAAAAGAGCATACCCACCCCCAAACAATTAAGCCAAACCTTGTCTCTACACAGGATGCACCTAGACAGTACCTGGATTTACTACTATGTGATGAATGCATGAAAAGATTGCACTGGTTAACACATTCAAATACATAAATGTATTGAAATAAATAAGAAATTTTAAACAGCTCAGCATTTAAACCTCTCATTCAACTAAATGAAAATCACTACTAAGCCAGAAACCAATGCAGTTAGCACCTCATCAACTTGAATATGGCCATTTTTCACCTCTGCTGGCACCCATTGTTTAATCCAGTATGTCTAAGATCAAATCACTTAATACACAGCCATGTATGACTGCAGTTATTTTAGAACAGTTAACTTGCAAACCAATTGACTTGGGTTTCTCTTACCAAAAACTGAGAATGATGTAACTATTTTTACATATTTAGTTAACCCTTTAGTTAATGTAACAAGCTGTAAGAAATTGTGAATTTGCAGTAGAGATTGATATCTGCAGAAAATAATAATAGTTATGTATACATTTTAAGTGTCCTATTTATAGGCCCATAACAAACTTGGAACAGTTATGAAAAATAATGTCACTGAAAATCTGGGGAACCACAAATATCAGCTGCCCAGAGGAGAGTTGTAAAAACAGAAGTTGGCATGAGAGGAAACACATTCATTTCAATTATGTACTTCCCCTGCAAGAACCAAAACCTTTAAATGTATGAGTTGGGTTAAGCTTGCATAAAATGGCATCTGAAGATGGTCTGCACATAAGCACAAAAAGTACATTAAAGTATTTTGAGTAATATTCTCATTTGTAGTGGTCATGTAAACATGTCATGGTCTTGCAATGCACTCACCAGTGCACATACTGTTTATAAAAATACTATGTATATACCTTTTGTCAAAGTCTTCTAGATGCATCCTAAAATATCTCATCCTTCAGCACAGACAAGTCGGAACATACTCCTCCTTCACTCCCGCATACTGCAAGTCCCTGCAGGTCACCCAAGAGTTACCAGAAAAGCCACTAACTCTGCTTCCATACAGGGATGTGACTTTGTCATATGTCATAGGTTCATATGAGTTGCAAATCAATTGAGCTGCAAGGGCATTTCAGCTTTACCAGTAGCCACACTTAAGCCTTTCCTCCCTTTTCAAGAAGGGCCAAGCCATTCATACCAGGGGAGAATTTATGAATACTCAAACAGTTATCCTAAATTAAAGGCAGACAGTGTGTCACACTGTTTAACTTAGAGAGTTAGTTTGTTCTAGTGAAGTGGGTAAGCACTGTGTTATAAATCTATCCCTCCACCATGTTTATTTATTGTTGGAGTGGATTTTGATCTATGGTCCTAGTATTTGCTGGGTTATTTGATTTATGGATATATAAGAGTTTTTGGACTACTGAATCAATTGTAACCAGCAAAGCCTCCATGCTGCACTTTAGTAACATATAACCCTGCCCCTAACTCTAACCTGCATCTTAAACTTAAAAAAAGATTTTCCCATAACATTACCACTACAGAAGACAGTTAGGACTCTCATTACTGAAGCACACACACACACACACACACACACACACACACACACACACACACACACACACACACACACACACACACTAAATCTATCCCCTAACCTAACCCTAAAAACTCACAATCACACACACTCTTAATCCATCCCCTTACCTAACCCTTACTGTAACCCTAATCCACACACATTAGCAAACAGACACAGACAGACACACGCTTGTACACGCACACACACAAGCACCCCCTACTACTCATTCCTCTTACCTGTTTCAGTAAAGCATACACACGAAAAAAGCTATGTTTGATAAACTGGACATTCAACTGAAAAACATTGTACTTCTGCCTGTTGACCAAAGCAATTATCTACAAATTGGAATCACTACAAAGCACAAGTATATGAAGATGTAATAACTTGGGTTCAATTGACTATATGGTCATACGCAACAGGTAAGAATAGATGGATTCCTATCTTCACTACAGCCATTCACGAATGGAGTTCTGCAAGATTTCAGTTCTGGGACTAATCTTTTTTCACATCCTTTTCTTAGATGTCAGCACTTTTGGCAACAATGAAAAAATATGCAGATGACTGCAAAATTGGGAGGACTGCTTTTAATGTCGGACACTGTTTCCCTTCAACCACCCTTTCAAAAATCATGAGAGTGGTAAAGTAGAAATAACTTTGCCTTCATTATCAAAAAAAAAATTATGAAGCAGTCTGGCATTTGGCAATTTCCTACCTGGGGATTGTTGATTTCACACACCTTTTGACCAATTGCATATAATCGACCAAATGCAGTCAATTAAACAACAGATGTTGACAAATGAGCATGTAGACCAAAATAAGGACAAATATATATATATATATATATATATATATATATATATATATATATATGTGTGTGTGTGTGTGTGCGTGTATATGTATATGGATTCACTTATTCACTTCATAATCTCGAAAGACTGAAATCTCGAATTTCAGTTTTTCGAGACCATGAAATCGAATCCACACAACACCGAAAGCCCAAAACCGTGAAATTTAAAACACTGCACACAACACACAGCAAACACCAGACCACACATATACCACAACATACACACCACAGAATAAACAAACAAAACAACACACATCCACAAACCTACATCACAAATAAGCGGGGGTCAAGCCCCCCTGCACTCCCCACCCCCCTACTTATATATACTAACTCCAAGATTGTACATACAGAAAACAAAAGCAAACTCACATACACACATTCTACAGTCACACACACACGCACATGCACATCAGCACACTCACATACACTCAAACTCCCACCCAAAACCCTTATAAAACACTCACTTACCTGACATTACACCTAAATCCACACACAGCACCGCACACCATCCACATACAAACCCGGACATTATGTTTCTAGTATATATTTTGATAGCCCAAATTTTTTCTCATTTAGTTGTCTTACTGTATTAAAAATATATATTTAAAAAAAACAGTTACAGACTATGTAATATGAGCATTTAAACCATATGTTGCACATTTTTATGACAATTGCTAAATTCTGTCATATAAGAGTTTAAGGCGTGTTTTTACAAAACTGCCAATACTTTGTTATATGGAACCTAATTTAGGATTCCATGTTTATTGTGCATTTGTTTATATTTTGTTGGCAGTTGCGTGATTGCATATGAACAATTATTGTTGTTTATATTTATTAGAGTACTGCTAATATATATTAGTTACTTATTTATTATTTATTACTATTTTAAGCATGCGATTTGCACTTGTATATGGGTTCCAGCTCAATGTTCTTTTTAGATACACTGTTTCTTTAACTAGAACTTAGTGCTCTGCCAGGAAGTGATTCATAGGTTCATAGGTTCATACTAGGCTATCTGCCCTAGGGCATTTATAAGCCTAGCCAGAGTGTGTTTGGCTTTTGCCACCCATTTTAAATGAATTTTGCTATGCCCTTTTTCGAGGTTAGTATACTGTGCCTCTGTCTAACAGTGACACAGAAGTGATACCCGGGGTAAACCTACTATCTCCCATCCACTCATCAAGATTCCTCTTGAAGAGAGTCAATGAGGGACTCTGCCTAACCTGGACTGGGATTTTATTCCAGAGTGAAGGGAGCCTCTGGGTTATGAATCTGTCCCTCCAGCATGTCCTATTTATTTCAGTGCTGAGGTTCAAGTCTCTCGAGCACGTAGCTCAATGGGATTTGGATTTTCTGAGGTGCAGCATGTCCATTAATTCCGGTTGGACATGGCTTTATACGTCAGGCACAGATCGCCTCTGAGCATGCGGTATGCCACTGAGTAGAGCTGGAGTTTCTTTAACCGGGCAGCAAATGGCATCTGTTTGAGCCCTTTGATCCTCTTGGTGAGGTACTTTTGGGGTCTTTCCAGTTGCTGCAGGTGTCTGGTAAGGTACATCCCAAAAGGGGCATTGTACTCAATTATGGGCCTGATGAGGGATGAGTAAAGAGGCACGATGACCTCCCCTGATCTAGATGTGAATCCCTTCATGATTAGGTGGGCTATATAAAATGTTTTCTAACCACTTTGGCCACGTGGTTGTCAAATGAGAGATTGCTATCAACTTGGGTCCCCAGGTCCCTAATTACTTCTTCCAGATTAATGGATTACCACCTATGTGGTAATTTGTGGGCACTTTGTTTTGCCAAAGGGATGACTATACACTTTTTGGCATTTAGCTTAAGGCCATGGCTCTGGCACCAGTTGTCTGTTTCTATGAGGCCCTTTTGTAGGATGCTTGTGTTGGCTGGAGAGTCGATTATGGCACCCAGTTTGCAGTCATCTGCGAACTTGGTCAGCCACAGTCGTCCTGTGTTAGCCTGTACCTCCGAGAAATATATACCGAACAAGAGAGGTCCTAGGACGGAGCCTTGTGGGATGCCACTTGTAACTGGTTTGGAGTCTGACATGGCTCCAGCTATTTTAACCATGTGGGTTCTGTCCTTGAGCCAGTTTGCAACCCATCTAGTGACATAGGGGTTTATATTTAAGCTGGTGAGCTTATCTATAATGCCCAAGTGGGGTATTGTATCGAAGGCTTTTGCAAGGTCCAGGTAGGCTGTGTGGACCACCTTCCCTGCCAATGGCCTTGGTGACTGTTTCAAAGAAATCAACCAGGTTTAAGAGGCAGGATCTGCCCTTAACAAAGCCAAACTGGGTAGGATCCAGTGTCTGTAGGTCCCCAATATCTTTATTTATGAGGTCCATGATGATCCTTTCCATAGCTTTGCAGACCAAGCTAGTCAAGCTTATGGGGCGATAGTTTCCAGGATCCGTTGAGGCACCACCTTTGTGGAGAGGGACCACTGTTGCTGTACGCCACTCTTTGGGTACATATCCTGTAGTAAGGCTGAGACTGAACAGTAGTTTTATGTTTGGGTTTAGTTCTTCTTGGAGTTCATGTAGGATGCAGCCCGGGACACCATCTGGTCCCACTGATGCTGTGTTTTTTGCTTTGGAGAGGGCGGCTCTTACCTGAGCATCTGAGATGTCAGGGGCAGCACTCTGCTGGGATAGATATTTGCCCTTTTGGTGGGGAAGGGGGGGGAGTTTGCGCTGAACCTGTCAGCTAGGATGTTGGCAATGTCTGTGGGCTCGGTGTATTTTTTGTCATTTTGGACTAATTCTGAGCATATCTGGGAATTCCCACCCAGGTTCCTAACATAACTAAAGAAAGCCTTGTGATTATCCTTAGTGTCCTGTGCAATTTTTCTCTCTAAGCTGGCCTTAGACGATTTTATGAGTGCCCGTAGTTTTTTGCTAATACTGATCAGAGATGCCTTCCCTTTTTGGGATTTTGCTCTATCATGTAGTAGCTTCCTCCTTCTATTGTATAGTTTGTTTATGGCTGGGGTCCACCAGACAGGACGCCTAACTTTGGAGGATTGAGTCTTGGTTTTATTTGGGATTGCATGATCCATGCATTCCTGAAGGTGTTCATAGAATGCGTTTATAAAGGATTCTGCGGTCTGGGCTGTATTTTCCACAGGCCCGGGGGCTTTGAAGGATTCCACCTCAGTTTTGAGGAGTGTGAAATTTGCTTTAGAGAAGTTTTTCACTGTGGTTTTCTGGGCAGGGGCTGGGGTCGGGATGTGAATATCTAGTGAGATTAGTTTATGGTCTGATCTTACCAGTGAGGGATACACTTCTGGTCTGGAGCATAGAGTCCCCATGTTGGTGATGATCAGGTCCAGTATGTTTTCCCCTCTTGTGGAGTGGCAACAAGTTGTTCCATAGCATTTGAGTTTATAAATTCTAGGAACCTTTGGGCTAGGGTGTTGGAGCTAGAGTAATGCTCCCAGTCTATGTTAGGGTAGTTGAAGTCACCCAATATAATGGTGTTTGGAGAGACCTTCATATTTTCCAGTGTTCTCAGGAAGGCCGGGTGGGGTTCCTGGGTTTGGGAGGGTGGTCTGTAGCAGGCTATAAACTAGAAGGCAGTTTTTGCCACG